>NC_092804.1:83948920-84153920 GCF_040954645.1 Diabrotica undecimpunctata | reverse complement strand
AATAGCACGGATCCATCTTTTTCTTTTCTCTAATTTATATGTAATCTTTGGGAACCTATTAAAACTACACTTACTATTTTTGCTATTATTAGCACAATTAAATACGCAATATGTATTTGCACACATTTTTGATAAAATTTATGCGTAAAAAGCTAGGTCCAATTGTGTCATATTTCGGGGCTACGCACGCTGGCATCGTTTCAAAGTACCCCTACCATGGTCACGCACGGAGCGAATAACAAAATGGGAGTTAGTAATAGAGGGGTAAAAAAATTAAGGCTGTATGTATTTTTTAATGCCACATCATAAAAAAAATAAAAATAAAAAATGTTTGGGGTTAACCACCCTTACCCTATGTGACACTAATATGGCTATTAAAAAACGGGTTTAGTAATTGAAGGGTAAAAATTAACGGCTATATGTATTTTTAAATGCCACATCATAAAAAATTAAAATAAAAAATTTTGTCCAAAAAAATAACAAAAAACGTTTTAGGTAACCATCGTTACCTCTTAGGGTTATGAAAAATAGATTACGATCTATTTTTAGACCTACCCAATACATATATAAAATTTCATAAAACTCGGTCAAACCATTTCGGTGGAGTATGGTAACTAACTATGTGACACTAATATGGCTATTAAAAAAAAAAGAAGTTAATAATAGATGGATGAATATTAACAGCTATATGTATTTTTATTGCCACATCATAAAAACATAAAAATAAAAAATTTTGTTAAAAAATAATGTAAAAAATAAATAAAAAAATTTTTGTGGTGAATCACCCTTACACCTTAGGAGTATGAAAAATAGATAACAACCTATTCTCAAACCTACCGAATATACATATAAAATTTCATAAAAATCGGTCTAGTTGTTTCGATACCATATAATCGTATATTTCTTCCATACAAAATCTACATTTCAAAATTTTCTTCTGAGGTTTCTTCCAAATTTTTCTCAAAATTTTCAACCACATCTCAATTATCACATGTTTCTTCCTTAAAGTTAGTGCATATAACATTTGAACAATATAAACCAATTTTTTTAGATCCAAATGTTAATTTCACGTGCCCGGTTTTGCAAGAGCCTGTTATTTTTTTTTGGTAAAAAATCGGGTACAAGTAGGCCTAATGATTTTACTGGTACTAACTTTCCTTTTGTAATTTTATAGCCCCAATTAGTGGGTTGTGACAAGGTGTCGCTTGCGAAATTATATGCCAAATTGAAATATTCTAAACACGAAGTAAGTACATCCATTGTAGTTGGAAGTAAGAAAATTTTACAGCTAAAATCATACCAATCAATCCTTATTTCATCCTATTTTCTCACCTATTAGACTACAGGACTTCAAATAAATATTTCAAAACCAAAATAAGCCAAATCGATTCAATTGTTCTCGATTTATTATAAAAAAAGTTATAAAAACATAAAATCATCATCATCATCATCATCCAGCCCCGTTTTCACATCCATTGTTGGATATAGGCCTCGTCCAAACGTCTCCAGTTCTCTCTATCTCTAGCTGCTGCAATCCAGTTTGTTTCTATTCTCCTTAGATCGTCGGTCCATCGGGTGGGTGGTCTGCCTCGACTTCGCTTGTCGGCTCTTGGTCTCCACTCCAATAATCTCTTCGTCCATCTTCCGTCTTCCATTCTAGCAACATGTCCAGCCCACCTCCACTTTTGTTTATTGATTCGCAGTATAATATCGTCAACGCCAGTTCGTCGGCGTATCTCCTCATTTCTCACGCGATCTTTTAAGGTCAGACCCAGCATTGATCTCTCCATTCGCCTTTGTGTTACCCTCAGTTTTTCGGCAGTAGCTTTCGTTAAAGTTAGGGTCTCTGCTCCGTAGGTCAAGACTGGTAGGATGCATTGGTTAAATGCCTTCCTTTTCAGGTGAATTGGAGTATTTGTTTTAAAAATGTCTCTCATCCTTCCATATGCCGCCCATCCCAACGTGATTCGTCTATTTAGCTCGCAGGTTTGGTTGTCTCTGGTTATTCTGATTTCATGACCCAAGTATGTGTATTTATCTATTAATTCTACCTTGTTGTTATTGATCTGTATCTCTTCGCTGGGAACCATATTGGTCATTATTTTGGTTTTCTCGAAATTTATCTCCAGCCCAGTTTCTTGTAGTATGTAATTCAGTTCTTGGAGCATGTCTTTGATCTCTCCCAGATTATCTGACAGAAGCACGATATCGTCCGCAAAACGTAGATGGTTTAATCTTTCTCCATCGATGGATATTCCTTTCTGTTGCCATGTTAGTCTTTTAAATGCATACTCAAGAACGGTAATGAACAGCTTTGGTGACATGGTATCACCTTGCCTGACTCCCCTTTTTATCTTTATCTTATTAGTTGCTGAATGTAGACTTATGGTTGTTGTGGCATTTTCATATATATTTTTAACTATATTACAATATCTGTGGTCGACCCTGCAATCTTGTAGTGCTCTTAAGATGGACGGTAATTCCACTGTATCAAACGCCTTTTTAAAGTCTACAAATATCAATGCCAAGGGACGGTTATATTCGTTAGTTTTTTCTATCAGGGTTTTTAGGCACTGCAGGTGATCATTTGTGCCGTAGTTAGGGCGGAAACCGGCTTGTTCCCGAGGTTGGTAAAAATCCAGCTTTGCCTCTAATCTGTTCGTTATTATTCGGGTGTATAATTTATAAAGATGGTTAACAACATAAAATAACGTTTGTTAAACGTCAGTTTATGATATTTTATATGTAGTTAAAAAATATCATAAAATGACGTTTAACAAACGGTTCAAGTGAACTAAAACTGTAGAGGTGAAGTTGTATAAAACATTTTGAATTTCCAATTAAAAAAATAAGGGTCAGTCATCGAGAAAAAAAGTATCCCATCTCCTACGTTGGACCAACAAATACACTTTCACACAATTTTATTGCAATCGGTGGTTGTTGAATATTAGCTTGGACAAACACCGTGCCACGAGATTTTTACATATAAAGATGTATATATAATATATACAATTCTCGTGTCACAGTGTTAGTTACAATACTTCTCCGAAACGACTGGACTGATTTTTATGAACTTTTATATGTGTATTCGGTAGGTGTGAGAATAATTGGTAATCTATTTTTCATAATACTACGTGATAAGTGATTTTATTTTGTGAACATTTTGTTTTATTGTTTGAAAAAAATATTTTCATTTTTTATCATTTGGCATTAAAACATGCATACAACTCTTAATTTTTACCCTTCTATCACCAAAATATTTAAATAGCTATATTTGAATAGCTATATTAGTGTCACAGAGTTAGTTGCCATACTAACATTTAAATTAACAAATTAAAGTAAACAATTAAAATCAAATGGTACGTTCTTTGGAATCATCAGTATAGAGGGGATAAAGACATCCTCTCCTTTGTTTATTGTTAGGTGGGAGTACAGGCAATTGCAATGAATTCAAAAAATCTGTCGGATAGTTGACTACGTCACCCTGATTTGTAACTGTATCAAATGATTTAAACGAAAAGATCTATCCGGGAAGAAAATTCAGAATGGTCGCATTCAGATCATCGACATCTTTATTTTTTGTTACCAATATTGCTCGTCCAATTATGGTTTTTAAACTGTTGAGCTATGTCCGAAAAAACACACTGAATAAGCTCGGACAGCAGATTAGGTCGATTTATACATATCCGTGCTGCGCCCATTCCGTGTTATGACAGTGCTCGGCAAAAAGAATAAATAATGTATTCTTATGAGTATATTTATACATTGGCGTTATCCGGACGGGGCCCGTCCGTGTCCGGCCTGAAATTAATCCCAAACGATATTTTTGTTTTCGGCACTGGCGATGTACGGAAATGACACGAACCGCATGGACTTGTATAAATACGATTTTATAGTTTTGTGAACGCAAGTGCTGGTAAAGAGACAAGAAGGAGATGTTGTGCAGTTAATATGTTATGGTTTTTTATATGTATTCAAGAAAAAGAAAAAAAGAGTACTGGACATTCTGAAATATTCGTGAAATTTTGTTTCATCCTCCAAAAATTCTGTGTATATTTTAAATTTTCCTTCGATTTGTCTTTTTTTCCACATAGGATGCACTCAATCTTCTTTGTTTCCACTTTTCCTGCTCTTGCTCTTCCTTTTCATCAAGTAATAATGCCAACACGGTGAGATTGGCTTTAACTCTCTTTTACACAGAAATATATAATAAGGTTTTCCTCTCTATTCGGCCCGGTACGCACCCTGCTACAATGAGGTTGTATGTAAATATAACATTATAAAAATACCGGACTCGGCACTGACACGGAACGGACACGGCACGGATGTGTATAAATCGACATAAATTAAACGTCCTACTACGATGAATAAACTGTAACAATGGTCGATAACCGTGTCGTGTTTTCAAAGTGAAAGAAGGCCTATTGTCTTAGAGCGACATGAGACTGACGTTGTTCGTCCGTTTTGACTAGGTCAACGGTTATTTCAATGCATTACTTTTTTGTCTTTAGCTTTTAACCATTTGTTATACCATATTATTAAATTTTCACGTATTCTAGTATTATAAGGTACTCTTATTAAAAGTCGGTAGGATAGTCTAGAAAAATCGATTTAAAAATTTTTCGTTTTTTCGTCATTAAAGTTAAATTAATACGTACCTTAATTAATTTTATAAATTATCTTTTGATTCAATAAATGCAGCACACAATTTGTAAAAAAAGTTTGGGAAAAAAAGCAAAAAATCAAATTGAAACATTTTTAATTTTAAATTTTATTTAAAGGGTTTTAAAAACAAAGTATTTATTACGGTGGAACGAAACTGACACAAAAGAATAAGTATCAAAAGTAGATAGTTACAAAAGACGTTTGATGTGATGAACATTAGTCTCTGTGCATATATTTGCCCTTTTGCTTAAAGAACGCCGAATTCTTGCAAAAATTCCAAAGTTATTTCTAAATTCGTAGCAAGCATCTTCTATCCTTAGACAGAGTTCTGCACGATTTTGTATCGGAACGGAATAAACAAATGCTTTTAAGTATTATTAAACACAATCGCAACAATTAAAATCTGGCCATGCAACTGGACCGCCTCTTCCAATCCAGTGGTCTTCGTAGTTATTATCAAGAAAGTCTCGTACATTTCTGCTTAAGTGGTCCGGACAGCCGTCATGTCGAATAATTAAAGGCACATTATCTAATGAATCAGGTAAAACATTTTGCAAGAAATGTAAGTAATCAGCATCATTTCAACGAGCACGCAATTCTACAGGATTAAGTAGATAATCGTTAACTACTACTATCCAGACGTTTATGCTAAACCTATGCTGATGCTTAATCTTGCACAACGTGGGGATTGTCACCAACATACGAATTATATTGTGCATTATGCACATTAAAAATTCCATTTTTATTAGTGCTTTGTCGAGAATACAATGTACCTGAAAAAAATTATCATTTTGATTTTTCCGATTTTGTAACCATCTAGCGAGCAGGAAAATCTCCTAGTAGCAGTACTTGTACTTTTGTAAAATGAAAAGGATAACAATTTTCGTTGTGTAAGATATTTCCTACGGAAGATTTTAAAATTGTGAACAGATAGATGACAGATAGTCTTCGAACGCTAATTTCTGGATTTTCCTCAACTTCCATTAAAATAACATCTTCATGTGCTGCGGATACCACTAAACCTGTTTATTTTGTTGAAGAAGAACTGTAAATATTAAGGGGGTGGGATCACGATTGGGAAATTTTTCAGGGTATTTACGTTGTGCTGCTCGGGCGTTACACCTTATTTCGCTATAAACTAAAACATGAATGAAGCGCAAATGAAAAACGTAGGTTATACTTCTGTTGACAGGTCAAAGCCAACTAGTGCAAAAAATATTAATTTAACTTTCATGACTAAAAAACGAAAAATTTTAGAATACCTGAAAATTTAATAATCTGGTATAAAAAATGCTTAAAATAACCGTTGACCTACCCAAAATGGACGCCTATGATTGGTACTAGAAATTTGCAATTGATGGAATCGATTCAACACTGGATGATAAATAATAATTTTACCAGTTTTCGTTTTTCTAACTAGAAGCGTTAGGAAGCATTTTTGGACTAGGTGAATTATTGGGTTAAATTGTCTTAAAATTATCTGAGAAATCTCCGGTCTTCATTTGTCAGAAGAGTTTCTGGACACCCTGTATACCTAAGTTTACAAGGAAAAATACTCCATTCGCAGTGTCAAAGACAAAAATGGCACTGAACCTCTAAAAATCATACGAACAAGCTGCATTTTACTAAGAAGATCAATTTTGAGACCTCAAAAAAGTTGCAAGCAAGTTTGCCACTCCCAACAAAAATGTATATTAGCACTTTTTTTGTGAAATGAACCGTTCTCTTAGAAACAACGCTTAAAGCAATCTGCGATTTGCAATGTGTTACGCATGCGAAATCAACTTTTTAAATGAAGCTTGTATCAAATCTTCTTCTTCTTCTTCTTTTGATATAGACATGACTCTGCCTATTTTTCAATGTACCTCCAGTAAGTTGTCGTTCCATCGTTTTCGTGATCCTCCTACTGATCGTCTTTCTATTGGGGAACCGTCTCTTGTCGTCTTTACTACTCTGTCTTATGTCTGTACTTCTAGTTTTGTCCCATAGTGTCTTACCATCAATTTTTCTAAGTGTTTTCATCTCTGCTGTTTCTAACATCCTTTTTGTACTCTCTGTGTCAGGTCTTGTTTCTACCGCGTATGTCATTATTGGTCTGATGACTGTTTTGTAAATTCTGCCTTTCGTTTCTTTCCCGACATTTTTATTTCTCCATGTCTGCATAGCAGATTATTTTAAGTTGTTTTTCTCCCATTTGGTATCCTTTTTTAGTTCTTACTTTTTTTATTATTTCATCCATAATCAGGTTGAACAATAGAGGACTCAGGGAATCTCCCTGTCTTATCTCATTGCCAGCTTCAATAGGGTCGGTTAGTTCTTCTTCTACTTTTACTTTTATTGTGTTGTTTTGGTAGATATTTTCGATCGCTTTCATTATTTCTAGAGGTATCTCTCTTCCGTACAGTAAGTGTATAACGTCTTTTAATTTGACCCGGTTAAATGCCTTCTTCATCATTATCCAGCCTCAAGAGTCCACTGCTGAACATAGGCCTCTTCCTCATGTTTCCAACCCCGTCTATCTTGCGCCGCTCTCATCCAGTTTTTATCGAGTCTTCTTAAATCGTCAGTCCATCTTGTAGGTGGTCGACCGACGCTTCTCTTGTCTTCCCTTGGCCTCCATTCCAATAACCTCTTTGTCCATCGCCCATCTGTCATTCTGGCTATGTGTCCTGCCCATCTCCATTTTAGTCTTACTATCTTCTCGATGATGTCAGTCACTCCGGTTCTTCTCCTGATGTCTTCGTTGGTTATTCTGTCTCGCAGAGTTATTCCACATGGACCGCTCCATTCTTCTCTGCGTGACTCTCAGTTTGGTAGCTGCTGCTTTTGTTAAGCTGCCTTCTTAAGGTCCACGAAACACAGGTACGCTGGCTTGTTGTATTCTTATGATTCCTCTTACACTTGCCTCATTATAAATATACCGTCGGTGCATGATCTTGATCGACCTAAAACCTTGTTGTTCTTCTGATAGTGTTATAATTTCATGCAGTTTATTTATTATCACTTTGGTTGTTAATTTTAGTGTTGTGTTTAATAAATTAATTCCTCTGTAAATTTCAGGGTCCGATTTGTCTCCCTTTTTAAAGAGAGGCATTCTTGAGGAATTCTGTTCTGTTCTATTTTTTGGATTAGTCTTAATAGTTGTTTGGTCAGATCTGGTCCTCCGTACCTTAAAAGTTTATTCGGTATTCTGCCCTCTCCTGGTAATTTTCTTTTTTTTTCTAAACTCTGCCAGTGTTCCCTTTTTATTTGTCTAACTAAAGTATTCGTTTTATTTCTGATTCGTTAATAGTGGTTGCATGCCTATTGTATTTGTTGTGTTCTGTATTGTAAAAAGGCTTTCTTGTTTTCTTCACATTATATCTTCACTTCCTCTCTAAACCATGGTGTTTTCTTTTTTGATATGTTAGTATTCGTTACTTTCCTCTCTCCAAGTGATTCTGTTGCTGCGTTAATTTTTGTATTAAGTTGTATCAACTCAACGGTAAAAATTCAATAGTTTTTGATCGGAGTGTCCTATTAACGAAAATTAAAATGGCTTTTAAAGATATAGATTGCAGCTTTTGTACGCAAGTTTTGCATTTTGCGGTAAATAGTAAAAATCGGTAAAAGTAAAAATCTTTGAAGAATCATATCATGCTTAAAATTAGCCCTAGAGCCTTCTACAGTAGACCATCTTCAAGGTTAATTTTTTTTTTCTATTTAATGTTATATTACATATACTTCAAACTACAGTACAAAAAAGAATTATAGAACAATTTTTGCGAAAAAATAGGGAAAATGTCCCAAAAATGGTGCGTGGCAAACTTTGTAAAAATCTGAAGCTATTTTCTTGTGTCATTTTAAAGTAATTACTATTTAAATGGAAATAAGCCACAATTAAAGGTTAAAGTAAGTTTATTGACGTTCCAATTTCCACTTCGGAAATCGTTCTCAAAATACAAACATTAGTAAATTTACTAACGGTAAAATTACTAAACGTCAATAAACTTACTTTAACCTTTAATTCTGGCTTATTCCCATTTAAATAGTAATTACTTTGTAAAAATCGTATCTCGCATAGTGTAAATCCTAAAGACTTGTCCTAAAGACTGCTGAATGTCATTTTAAAGAGGAAGGATAAAAGTTTCTTTTCTGGACAGCAATGCCTACACCTATACCCCTGTGAAAAAAAGTTATGGGGTATAAAATAAAAATCGCGTTTATTCCTGTTTTGTTTGCTTCGTTTTTGGAATATATTTTAATAAAAAAAAATATTTTAGGAAATTTAACTTTTCTGTAGATATGGTGGGAAAGAAATAGAACTCGTAGATAGATATAAATACCTGAGACATGGCATTATGATTGGCAGGGATAACCAGACTCATGAACTGAAGAGAAGAATCGGCCTTGAAAACCGAGAGAAACTTTTAAAAGTGAGCTGCCCACATGCCTAAAGAGAAAGGTATTTGATCAGTGCGTCCTCCCAGTCTTAACGTACGGAGCAGAAACACTTACCTTAACAAAAACAGCAGTTACCAAACTGAGAGTCACGCAGAGAAGCATGGAGCGGTCCATGTTAGGAATAACTCTGCGAGACAGAATAACCAACGAAGACATCAGGAGAAGAACCGGAGTGACTGACGAGATAGCCAGATAGCCAGACTAAAATGGAGATGGGCAGGACACATAGCCAGAATGACAGATGGGCGATGGACAAAGAGGTTATTGGAATGAAGGCCAAGGGAAGACAAGAGAAGCGTCGGTCGACCACCTACAAGATGGACTGACGATTTAAGAAGACTCTAAAAACTGAATAAGAGCGGCGCAAGATAGACGGGGTTGGAAACATGAGGAAGAGGCCTATGTTCAGCAGTGGACTCTTGAGGCTGGATGATGATGATTTCTGTAGATATATATATATGAAAAGTACTCAAAATTCACCCAAAGGCACCCTCGTGTATGGGCACAAATTCATCCCTTTTTCAAAAACGCACTTCTTTAAATGGAAGCACTCCGCAGTGTTTTCATATTTGTGGGTCAATTGACCATATGACACAATAAAACCACGTTAACGTTGTAGTTACTTTCTAAAGTACATAATCAACAGCCTATTATTCTGCGTAACATTAATCAATCTCCACTGTGCAATGGAACGAGACTGACTGTGAAAAGGCTAATGAATCATATCATTAAGGCAACGATCATCAAGGAACAATACAAAGGAGAGGATGTCTTTATCCCGCGTATACCAATGATTTCAACGAACGTACCATTTGATTTTAAACGGTTACAATTTCCCGTGGTTTTGGCTTTTGCAATGACAATAAACAAATCACAAAGTTTCCAAAAAAAATAAAAATATTTTTATCAGAAAGCATTAAATTGATTCAATTTTTTCATATATAGGTATTATGTGTAAGTTTTTTTTGGTATAAAAATGGTATGGTTTTTGGTATTTTATATATATATATATATATATATATATATATATATATATATATATATTAATATATATATATATATATATATATATATATATATATATATATATATATATATAATATATTTTTGATACACTTAGTAATAAGGGTGATTTTTTTTATGGATAAAATTTTTTATTTTTATTTGTTTATGATGTGGCGTAAAAAATACATACAATCCTTAATTTTCACTTTTCTATCACCAAACCCTATTTTTTAATAACTATGTGTCACATAGTGGGTTGCCGTACTCTTCCGAAACTTTTGACCTTGAACTTTTATGAAATTGTATACACATATTCAGTAGATCTGAGAATCGGTCGTAATCTATTTTTCATACCTATAAGTGATAAGGGTGGTCCAGCCCAAACATTTCTTAAAATTTTTTAGATACAATTTTTTATTTTTATTTTTTTATGTGGCATTCAACAATACAATTCTTAATTTTCGACCTTCTGTCACTAACCCCTATATTTTAATAGTTATTTTAGTAAAGTCGGGTTTGAAGAAAAAGACCTAACCTTGAATGGCGAGCTGTCCTAAATTCTAAAAATATTATTCTAACCTTTAGGGAGAGAGTCAATAGTAGTCTAAATTTAAAATCGCGACTGAATCCAACTGTTGCATTAGCCGCCATCTTAAATTTTTTGAAATGAAAAAGGTGATCCATTTTTGCTCAATATCTCCGCCATTTTTAACTTTTCGACAAAAATGGTAAGAACTGAAATTGTTGAAAATGCTTCTTCTTCTTTAAGTTTCATCTTCTATCGAAGGTTTGAAAATATCATGGCTATGCGGATCCTGATGACTGAAACTCTAATTAGTTCTGCACTAAGGACTAATGAAAATGCCATTTTCTACAATTTCTTCTTTTAAAATTTTTCTCGTGCGGTCGATATTAAATAGTGGAAAGGAAGGAGATAAACATAATTTTCGAATTCTTGTTTATTATTAACTTTACGATATGAATGTTCACAAAAAAAAATGGGGAGAATTATATTTTATACAATTTTGATTTCTTTCATTTTTTTTTTCTGAAATCAATATTTAAGGTTCTAAGCCTAACGAACCCTAGAAGGCGACGTCATCAGCATCAAGTTCTAAACAGGAACGAACCTACAACTTTAAATATTGATTTTAGCAAAAAAAAATGAAAGAAATAAAAATTGTATATAACATAATTCTTTTCATTTTTGCTTATGTACATTCCTGTCGTAAAGTTAAGAATAAACAAGAAAATTTGATAATTACGCTTCCCCCCTTCTCAGAAAATATAGACCGCATGAAAAAAATTGTGAAAAGGAAATTATAGGGAATCTTATTTACAACATTTTCAATTCTTACCATTTTGTGATAGGATAGAGCGTAGCTATTGAGTGAAACGGTCCGCCTTTGTCTCCTCCTCTGTCTCTCTCTTTAATACTGATCTCCCGTAGGGAGTGAAGTGGTCATCGTGATGTCGCGTATTGTCCATTTCTTTTAACTTTTTAACTCATGCATAGGTCTTTTACGAATGCCTGAAATTTAATCGATCCATCTTTTTGGAGATTTTTCTCGTAATCTTCGGCCTTCTACCTCTACTTGAATAATAAGTCTTTTCATGTTATCTGTGTCTGCTCTCATAACATGTTCAA
Source organism: Diabrotica undecimpunctata (assembly GCF_040954645.1). Classification (NCBI taxonomy): domain Eukaryota; kingdom Metazoa; phylum Arthropoda; class Insecta; order Coleoptera; family Chrysomelidae; genus Diabrotica; species Diabrotica undecimpunctata. The sequence goes on along the minus strand of NC_092804.1, from coordinate 84,142,159 downwards.
AGTATTTTAATTGTTGGAGATGGACTTTGCTGGATAGCCGTTTACTGACTTTTAGCTTATTTAAAATTGAAATATTTGTATTGTGGTCGTTGTTTTTACTCAGTTTTAGAGTTCGTGAAATTTGAGAGTCCTTTCATATTTTGGCCATCTTTTCTACGGCGACTTCTGATAGATGACATATACGTTTTATTTCTTCCTGTAGTGCCCTGTGTTTGTGATCAATGATCCCAGATATAAATATGAGCTTACAATCTCAAACAAGTCAATCGCGATTATGTGTGGATGATTGTTATGTAGTCTATCTACTATCCAGATCTTTGTCTTTGATACCAAATATTTAATTTCGTTTTTAACCAATCGTATGAGATCAATTAACTCTTCTTGACTATTTGCAAGAAGGGTTGTGTCGTCTGCAAAAAGAAGGTAGGCTGTTTGTTTCTCGGCCATTTATTGAGATGCACTTTTTCCCATCCTTCAAGCGCTCTTCTCATAATATGCTCCCCATATATATTAAATATTTGTGGAGACAGTATACATCCTTGTCTGACACCTTGTTCTGAATGGAATACGTTTGAGAGTGTTTCAGGTACTCTAACTGTGCCAGTAATGTGTTTGTATAGTTCAGTTATAAGCGAAATAAAGTGTTATGGTACGCCTCCTTCTTTTAGTATCTGCCATAAGTGACCCTGTCGAATGTTTTGCAATAATCTATAAAACAAAAATGTATAGTGGGATATTGAATTCCCCAGATTATTCTATTATTTGTCTTATGTTCAGATGTTCTCGAGTACCTCTACCTTTGATCAATCCAGTTTGTTCTTGGGATATTTCTCTTTGTAGGAAAGTTTTTAGTCTCTCATTGATTATATGTAGTATTATTTTGCTGGCATGTGAGATAAGAGAGATGAATCTATAGTTATTGCATTTATAAAAGCTGCCTTTACACTACTACTGACCGCTCTGAAGGTTAAAATAATAAATTTTGGGGCAGCTTGCCGTGCAAGGTCAAATGCCATTCCGACTGAACTATATTAATAATTTAATAATTTTAACCCTGGTCGATAACTGATGAATTATCACTAGATCAGTTATACCCACCAGTGGTCGACCAGTGACACTTCTCACCAAGTAAACAGCATGGACTAGGTATGAGAACAAACCCGGTCTCCTGTCTCTCTCACACAATAACCCTTCTCTTACTCCAAAAACTCTACACAGTTTTTGGCCATTATTATTGTTTAGGCAAATAACCAGTGATCCAAAAGAAATAAAATCAGTTTGGAAAACCTATTTCCAAACTCTTTTAGGGATACAAGAAAAATGAAGAGCATATGGACATGCATCACAATGAGGGAGACACCGAAAATATAGAACCCCCAACGATGGAAGAGGTAAAACAGGCAATACGAGCACAAAAGAACAATAAGGCTCCAGGTATTGACAACGTCCCCCCTGAGCTATATAAATTAGGTGGTGATCACCTAGTAGGACAAATGCATGTGCTCATGATTGGAAATCCGGCATTATATGCCCAATCTATAAAAAAGGGGATAAACTGAAATGCGAAAATTATCGCGGCATAACCCTCTTCTGCACGGCGTACAAAATTTTTACTTACATACTAAACAAACGACTCCAACAATTAACTGAAAATATTGTCGGGAAATATCAAACCAGTTTCCGACAAGGAAGATCTACAACTGACCAACTATTCACAGTGAAACAAATTTTAAATAAATCCTGGGAATACGACATTGACGTCCACAACATATTCATAGATTTTAAACAAGCCTACGACTCAATTAATAGGAACAAGTTCTATCAAATATTGCAGAGCTTTAATATACCCCAAAAATACATCCGACTGCTAAAAACAACAATGGATTCGTCAATAGCAACTGTCAGAGTCCAAAATGAGCTCACTGAAAACTTTACGATAGTCCAAGGATTAAAGTAAGGAGACGGGCCGGCACCGACACTATTCAACCTGACCTTGGAATATGTGATAAGACAGCTGCATATAGGAAGGGGTAATCTAACAAATAAATCAATACAGATTGCCGCCTATGCCGATGATATCAGTTTCATGTCTCGCAGAACAGAAAAGGCGGCAGAAATATATTCACAATTACAAACAAAGGCAAAAGAGGCCGGACTAGAAATAAAAATTCAAAAGACAAAAAAGTTAACACAGGCAAGAGCTAGGGGAAACAGACGCACAGTTGAATTAGAGGACGATATTGAAACGGTAGAAAGTTTCACATATTTAGGAGTTGCATTAAACACGGATGGAACAGAAGAATCAGAAATCCATAAAAGAATAGTAAAGGGAAACAAAGCTTATTTTCACTCGATTATGTGTTTCGCTCCAAAAACACACACTGGAGATCGAAAATCAGGGTCTACAAAACTATTATCAGACCAATAGTATGTTATGCATGGGAGACATGGGTGATGACAGAAGAGAAAAAAAGAAAACTGAAAGTCTTCGAAAGAAAAGTCCTAAGAAAGATATTTGGACCTATTAACGAAAACGGAATATGTCAGAATTCGTTAAACTTTTGAGACTTCGCTGGGCTGGTCGTATAGTAAGAATGGAGACCACGGGAAAGATGGGAGGATGAAGTGGCAGCGGACGCGCAAAATTGGCTAGATGTGAGAACCTGGAGAAGATCGGCGCGGGATCGACAAGGTTGGAGGCCTAGTTTGAAGGAGGTCAAGGCTCGATTTGGGCTGTAGCGCCATTGGAGAGAGAGATTATTGTTTAGGCATCGAGCATAATCGTAATATTCAAGTAAATTTATTATTAATTAGCAAAACCAAGCTTATTCAGTGTGTATTTTGACACGTAGCTAAGGAACTCAAAAACCATACTTGGATAAGCTATATTGACGGCAAAAAATTTCTACCAGGAAAGTTGCTTTCGTTCAAATCAGTTCAGATTAGTTGTCATTATGCCGCGTAACATTAATCAACCTCCACTGTGCAATGGAACGAGGTTAACTTTCAAAAGTCTAAGAGTTTTTATGAAAGATTTAACTTTTTTCATATATATATATATATATATATATATATATATATATATATATAATGTGTCTGAGTATTTTATATATAAAAAATCTTGTGTCACGGTGTTTGTCCAAGCTAATATTCAAAAACCACTGAACCGATGTCAATAAAACTTTGTGAAAGTATATTTGTTGGTCCAACCTAGAAGATGGGATATTTTTTATCTCGATGAGTGATCCTAATTTTTTTAATCTAAATTCGAAATGTTTTATACGACCTTCCTCTACTACTACAATATCCCACTGCAGAGCCAGTACGTTCAGAACGTAGTTCATCAAACTCACATTTTAACATACATTTAAAATTAGGAGAACACCTAATTGATAATAGGTTCCTAGGCAAAAAATGGCTGTTAATATTTTTAATTTAGTTAATATTAATTAGTTTTTGACAAATATTATATTTAGTTCATTTATTTTTTAAATAAAATACGCTGCTCATGACGTATATACATGTTTTTTTATATCAAATTAAAGTTAATTTTTAATTAATAAGATGACATAAGGTTGCCTGAGAAAAAATAGTTCCAAATTAGGGTTATCAGCTAACTGGATGTGTTGTCGGGCAAGTTCATGAATTTTATTCATTCTTAACTTCAGACGGTCGACATAATCTTCGCTTGCAACATGTTCTTCGGAAGGTCTGCAGCCAAATTCTAGGTCGCAGGGCAAACAAACTTCACGACCTAACATCAGGCAGGCTGGAGCTTGGCCTGTAGTTTCATTCACAGCCGAGCGGTAGGCCATTAGGAATAAATGAATGTGCTGGTCCCAATCTCTTTGATATTGTGATACAACTTTGGACAGGTGTTTATCATCGTTCGGTTCATCCTCTCGATCATTCCATCTGATTGATGCAGAGGTGTCGTTCTGGTCTTATTGACACCAATCAATTTACAAACCTCTTCGAACGCCTGGTAACGCAATAGTTTCTTTCTGGTTTCGACAAGACTTTGGTAAAGTAAGCGAAGACTTTCTCCTGCCCATCTTGGATTTGGGAGAGATAAGCTCCTATTGCACTGTTGATTGCATCGGTGTCCAACACAAATTTTTCTGCCTGTCTAGGGTAGCTTAAAATCGGTGCGCTGGTCAGAGCCATTTGTAAGTGTTCGAAAGCTCTTTGACACTCTTCGCTCCATGTATATTCTTTGCCTTCTTCTGTCAACTTTGTTAATGGCTTGGAGATGTTGGCAAATCCTTTGAAAAAACGTCGGTAATATGTATATAGGCCAAGAAAACTTCTAATTTCGTGTTTATCTCTTGGTACTGGCCAATCCTTAATTGCTGCAAGTATTTCAGGATCAGCTATTACACCATTACTTGCTACAATATGTCCCAAGTACTTCACTTCTCGTCGAAACAAGTGACATTTCTTCGGACTCAACTTCAAATTTGCTACCCGCAATCGTTGAAAGACTTCTGTCAGATTATTGGCATGTTTATCGAAGGATTTTCCAACTACAATTACATCATCCAAATAAACCAGGTATGTTTTCCATGTTAGACCTCTTAAAACTGCCTCCATTAATCTTTCAAATGTGGCCGGGGCATTACATAAACCAAAAGGCATAACTATGAATTGCCAAAGCCCTGATCCTATCGAGGATGCGGTTTTCTCACGGTCAGCTGGCTCCATGTCTATTTGCCAATATCCACTTTTCAGATCGCGTGTGGAGAACCAACGAGAACCAGAAAGTGTATCCAAAGTATCGTCTATTCTGGGCAAACGATAACTATTTTTTTTAATTACCGCATTGAGCTGTCGGTAGTCAATACAAAAACGTGTTGAACCATCTTTCTTCTTTACTAGCACTACTGGTGATGTCCATCGACTGTTTGATGGTTCAATTAGCCCTTGTTTGTTCATATCTTTGATGATGTCTTCGGCTTCATCTCTTTTCGCAAATGGAAGTCGTCTAGGTTGTTGTCTGATTAGCTGAGCATCTCCGGTATTCATTTTATGCTTTACTATGCTTGTTCTGCCATTATCCTTCTTATCAATGGCAAAAACATCTTGAAATTCTATCAGCATAGACTTCACTTTTTTGGTTCGTTCATCATCAAGATCTTGGCACGTTTTAATCATCGTCTCAACAAGCTCCTTTGGATACTTAGATTTCGACAGTTTCTCATTAGTATTCATGGAACAAATCGAAGCCACGGGAACACACTGTGCGATCAAAGTTCTTTTACTTAACTTAATACCAGTTCCCTTTAAATTCATAATTCTTAGAGGAACGACATCTCGAATTCTCACCGAAGCTTTTCCCGTTAGGAAGTCGGCATTATTCACATCTTCGACCATCCTTAAACTTCCCTCTGGGTAGTAACCATCAGGTCTGGTCATCAAAATTTTCTCACTATTACCAGGTATTGTTACGTCACAAGTAGTTATTAAGCTGATAACATCTTCTTTGTCTTCATGAAACGGCAACTCTTCACCACTGATCTCGAGAACTCCATTTTTGACATTCAATACAGCCCCAACTTTCCTTAGTAAATCCATCCCCAATATGAACTCGTCGGAGATCTCTGCAATTAATACTCTATGTTTCACTGTGGTCTGGCCAATGAATACTGACATATTAGTCTCGCCATATGTATTAATTATCTCACCAGTTGCTGTTCTAAGCTTTACTGTTACAGGCGATAATTTAAGATGGCCTCGTACTACTTCTGGCCGTGCAATAGTTCTTGTTGCATCTGTAGTTCTTCTTCAATGGTTCTTACTCGATGGGTCCGTGAAGTTTGACTAGTTGTTTCATGTTCCAAGGCAATAGCGAGCGCTTCATCTAGAACTTTCGGTCTTGATAGTCGTAAAGCTTTCTGTAATTCATTGTCTTTTAACCCATTGACGAAGATATCTACAGCAATTTCATTCAACATGTTGTCTGGTGCCTCTGGATAAGCTAACCGCACTATACGACCAACATCTGCTTCAAACTCTTGAAAATTTTCACTTGCTCGTTGAATTCTACTTCTTAGTTGCACCTTGTAGACTTGTTGTAGATGGGCATCTCCGTAACGTTTGTCTAGTCGAGTGAACAAGGTCTGGTAACATTTTTCTTGACCGTTAGGAATCGATCTTAAGATATCTGCAGCATCACCTCGTAAAGCAGCGGTCAAGGAAACAGCTTTTTCTTGTTCTGTCCAATGATTGGCTGTCGCAATAGCTTTAAATTGTCTAAGGTATATGGACCAAGAGGACTTTCCATCAAATGGTGGCAATTTGAATCTCATATGATGTGTCCTTTCGTCTATCGGCAATTCTTCTTTCACTATCGGATCTAAGGCTACTGTATTAACTGGTGGTAGCACTTTCGTGTTAGTTATCATGATTTCTAATTGTTTGATCTTCTCTTCTACGTCCTCTATCTTGTCGTTTACATTTTTCTGTATCTTATCGAATGTTCTTGAGACTTCTTCAAATTTCTCATTGTTTTGAATATATATTTCTTTAATTATTTGTGAAGTCTCTAGATACGATTTCGAATGTTTTATCGAATCTTTTGGAAACATTCTCTAATTTATCATTATTTCTTTTAGAATGTTCTTCAATCCTTTGCGAGACATTTTCAAATTTCTCGCCGAATCTTCTAGACACATTTTCGAATTTATTATCATTTTTCCTAGAAGTTTCTTCTATCTTCATTAAAACTGCTTCTTCTGCTGATTTGAAAATGGAATGATTCTGGGTGATCTTCATTCTTGTTGAGAACATTCTTTAGTCGTTCTTGGAGGATCTTCTTAGTCATGCTGTAGTCTTCATCGCGTTCTTCTAGTTGCTCACGCAACTGTTTTACTGAAAGTTGTACTAGCAGCATCTTTGGTCAGGCACACGTACTTTTTTAAAATTTTCTTCCGCACAAAGATCACTACCGAACTACGCGGATGTTCCTGACGAACAATACTTTTCAAAAGTTCAAAAGTATTTTTTTTATTTAGCAATCACTGCTGAATTTATTTATAAATCTCACATCGGACACCAACTGTAGCGAGATTAAATAAAACGAGCGGTTCGAATTTCTATAAATATATTTATTTATAAGTTTACAATTCGGTACTCTCTTATCAACTAAAACTCTACACCTAACATCGTTACATATATATACCAAAAGTATTATTCTCGAATCTTCTGGGGTAGTCCCACCTCTAATTCGTCTCATCGAAACCGCATCGAAAGACGGGCGCTATTGAAATGCCAATTCTTGCGTTTTTTATCCTTCTAAGTATTATGACGTATCGGAGTTGGGCTATTTCGTTACAATATTCATTCTTTATATCTGCCCACAATTGTCTAAAATTCACTTTTTTGTAATGTTGTACCGGCTTGTTTCCGTAGGTCATAGTCCCATCTTAAATTTGGACGTCTTCTTGGTCTCTTGACGCCTCTTGGATACCAGATTGTAATTCTGCTGGACCACATATTGTCAGTTCTTCTCGCTAAACGTCCCGCCCACTGCCATTTTAAAGATTTAATTATATGGATTACATCAGTCTCCTTGGTTTTCTGCCTGATCCATTCAATTATTTTTCGATCTCACTTTGTTATACCTAGCATGCATCACTCCTTTGACCTTTGAGTGACTTTGAGTTTCGATATTATCTCTTTCTTTAGCGTCCAAGATTCGCAGCCGTATATCATGATGTATAGTATACACTGATCGAATGATTTTTTCTTCAGGTGGATTAGCATCTTTAATTTCTACCAAAAGATGTCCAAGCTAGTTTTATTCTTATGTTGATTTCTGGAAATATATATATATATATATATATATATATATATATATCATATCATATATATCATATATATATATATATATATATATATATATATATATATATATATATATATATATATATATATATATATATATATATATATATCGACGCATGCTTTAAAAATTCAGACAACTGATACTTCAAAGAAGTAACGTTGCGCGCTAGCTATCTTTTATTTTATCTTTCACACCTCGCATTTTTATCAGCTGGCAACCCTAATTTTCCACCATTTTTTTTTCAGGAAAATGTATTATCATAGTAGGAAAATAATTATCTTTCTGTAATTGTAGTGATCCTGCAGTGTGATCCTAAGCTATAGAGTTTTAGTTCATTTGATCCATGTACAAACATAGAATGAGGTTTAACAAACGTCATTTTATGTTTTTATAACTTTTTTTATAATAAATGGATATCGATTTGGCAAAGTTTGATTTTTAAATATTTATTTGGGAAATAGGAAAATAGTAGAGGCAACGGTTTTATTTTCCCATACAAACAGTTACATTATACTTTTATACAAAATGTTTTATTCGACTTTACCTCTACAATGGTAGCTCATTTAATCTACTTATATATAAATATAAATGTCGTTTAACAAACTTTACGTCTATTTACTTTTTTGTTCCACTTAAACTTAAAAATTTTTTAATTGTAATTGTAATGAAATTGTAAGGAAAACAGTAAAAGCAGTTTTAGTTTCTCATACAAACAGTTATATATAATGTTCTATACCGTATACTATCAGATATCAACTTTTTTTAGTTGTATATCTTCTTATTCTTCTTTTTATGTAGACATGACTCTGTCTAGTTTTCAATGAGCCTCCAGTAAGTTGTCGTTCCATCGTTTTCGTGGTCTTTCTAATGGGGAACTGTTTCTTGCCGTCTTAACTACTCGATTTGTTCTAATTCGGCTTATATATCATTATATAGAAGTTTTATTTTATGTATTAATTTCTTTACCATACACCAAACAAATAAAGATGGACAAAAAGCCATTTTCTAAATAGTAATCTTTATATTTGTAAATATAAATTTATTGACGATACAATTGATTATTGATTATACAATTTTAAAAATATAAACATTAAAAAATATAACCTTGGATTTATTGTTTCACGCAGTTTTATTTTGCATATGTTAGTATATAGGCACTTCCAGTCTGTCAAAATGTAACTAACATCACAAAAAAAATTGTTAAATTTACAAGAGAGTTGTGACTGGGATTAGTGAACCGAATATACCTACATACTATTTTGATTTTATTATCATTCTACCATGTGTTATCTTATATATTATTAATAACAGTACGCGAATTTAATTAAGTTGTGTGTATTATTTTTTCTCGCTTGTCTCAGCTTTTCAAATATGAAAAAATATTTTATGTACGAACAATAGTTTAAAAGTTATTCAATTGTTTATAGATCAAAAGAAACCGTTATTTTGCAGATGTGTTTTGCGGTGTAAATGATGACATGATGAACATGATGATAGTTTAACTCTTAAACTTTAATTAATTATACAACTCTTAGCTTTTTTAAATCTTTTTTATGTTTTAGAAGATAAAGTTTTGTAATTTTACGTTAAATACTAAGTTTTTTAATAGCAAGCAAAGAATCGAAAAAATGACATTTTTTACACTAAATTGTTAATAATTAAAAAAAGACGCCAAAATACAATTTCAGATATCTGCATTTGTCACAATCCCGAACAGGGTATTTTTTGTTTATTTCGGTGGCTTAAATATAACCTATACTAGGGTGAATAATACTGATGATAAGATTTTTTAAAATGAAATTTTTTGCGATGTGTGAAACTAAATGTTTTTAATGAAGTTTTAATTTACAAACAGCATGTATGATTAAATCACTGACTTATAGTAATTTTTTGTTAACTTTGTAGAAATAAGCATTTTTGAGAATTACCTACTGTTTTTAAAATTATCAAGATTTCGCAATGTACTGGGCGTCCCAAATGGAAATGTTTTGCAGAGTATATCGAAAACTATGGGAGATAGAAAAAAAGTAGCTAAATGATTTTTTTTAAAGAACCGATTGATTTAACAAATCATCAATAGCTGCCCACATTAGCGAGATACAGGGCGATTATTGAAAAATGAAGAGTTATAGATCATTTTTAATAATAAAAATTTTTAAAAACTTTATTGCAATTTGTGATTAATATATTATGGAAAAGCGGGTTGAGTGCCGTACAAAACTTTTTTAGGGGGTCTCACTAAGGAAATATAACACCAAATAAAAGACCCTGATGGTTTCCACTCTAATGCCACAAATTAGATTGCTCATTGCTCCTGTAGTGATCATTTCCCAAGTTAACATGTTCCTTTTCTAGACGACTGAAGACGACCAATAGTCAGAAATACGTATATACGGTTGCCTTCCATCAATATAGCTAACAACAGCCTAGCATAATTCCGCGTTAAGTATGATTCAATATAACGACATTCCTTGTATCGGCATCATTTAAGTAACCTTTCCGGAGACCTGGCGATGATTATCAAAGTTTAGTGTTCGAAACTGTTCATCTAAGTTACAATAAACTGATGAGTCAATATTTATTTCTTTTACCTTGTTCAAATAGACTCACATGTGCAACCGATTCATCGTTGATATAATTCCTTAAATCAACACATGATATAACATACTGATTAGCTATTTTAGATTTATGATTATCATTAAATATATTAATTATTCTTCTTCTAAAATTATTTAAAAAAATTTCAACAATATAAACAAATGTTGTTTTGCCGTAAGCTCAAATGTTTTGTAATAATATACATCATATCATGAATTTAAAAATATTCTCCTAAAATTTTTACTACAACTAACTGTAAGCCCCTAAATTATTATACATATTACAAATTAATGTTATTTTTTATTTCTTAGTTAGTTTATACGTTTTATATATATATATATATATATATATATATATATATATATATATATATATATATATATATATGTGTGCTTTCTGTAATTTTCCGGATTTGACTCCGCGTTGAATAATTTTGTTTTTGAGAAAAACCATTATTTTGACGACGTTTCGGTAAGGTCATACTTGCCACTGTCAAGGCAGGTAGTAACGCTTCTTGTTGGTGCATGAAATAAAGTTTACTAAAAGTTAATATTCAGGAGAAAATAGAAAGGAAAACGTGGTACTGGACGGCGAAGAACATCCTGGCTCAACATTCACCGGCAGTGGTATGAAGTCAGCATCACGGCACTATTCAGGTCCTTGGAGGGCAAGGCACTCAAGAAGAAGAAGATGAAAATCACATAGAAGAATTATATTCTCGAAAAAGTAGTTACTTCATTCCTCTTTTGATATATTAAATATTTACCTAGGTCCACAAGGAAACTAAGTTCCTGTAGCTGGCTGTATACCATGTACCACAATAAATTTGTTTAAAATCCTTTATAAAAGGGATATAATTAACCCAACCGGGCTACATCACAAAACGTTTTCGGAATCTATATTGCATCATTAGTTTGTATATGTGTGTAGTGTACATATTTTCAGCCATTAAATATTTGGTAAAAATCCGTTAAATGTTATTAATTTGAATTTAAGTTACATTATTGGATCTTATATGTTATAAATTTAAAGTTACAATTGGAATTGATAACATGGCAACGTAAGACTCTACAGGAGGTTGCTGGTCCTGAGACAAAGTGTCTACGAGGACTTGTTGATAGCAACTCTTCAGTTGTGTCTACCGACAAACAATTTTGTTCTTGACAAATTAATAACGTTAGCAATGTAAGTATTTTTTAAACATTACTGCATTTTTGACAGCCATTGTCAAACATTTTTGTCACAAATTCTAGAGTACATAAGTACATGGTACTTCTTTACCCCTGAGATTCATATTTTTATAGAGCTGTTTTCATAAATCCCATATAAAGTATATAATTGTATATTTATACATATATATATATATATATATATATATATATATATATATATATATATATATATATATATATATATATATATATATATATATATATGTATATATTAGATTATTATTATTAGATACGCTGACGATACAGCCATTCTTGCAGAAAATTTACAAGATCTCCAAACATTACTAAATCTAGTCAGTGAAGCAAGTTATCGGAGAGTCCTTAAAATCAACATTTCAAAGACAAAGTAGATGGCAGTTGGAAAGATCAATATAGATTATAGATTAAGGTCTGATTTCTCTTAATGAAGAGGAGATCAAAAGGGTAAATCATTTCAAATACCTTGGCAGTTGGTTAAATGTAAATTGTGACTCTGATGAAGAGATAATAACCAGGATCGAAATATCAGGTAAGGCTTTTATGACCTGGAAACCAGTTTTATGCAACAGAAACGTGTCGATGAATATTCGCAAGAAGGTCCTGAAATGTTATGTGTGGTCCATCCTATTGTATGGTTGCGAGACATGGACGTTAAAAACCACAATGCTAAACAAGTTAGAAGCATTCGAATTGTGGTGCTATAGACGAATCCTAAAGATATCGTGGGTTTCGCACACTTCCAATGAAGATGTTCTTCAAATGATCAATTCAGAACGTGTGCTCATAAACACCATAAAGAGGAGAAAAACAGAATACTTCGGTCATATAATTAGAGGACCTAAATACAATCTACTTCGCCTTATAATACGAGGAAAAGTGGAAGGAAAGAGATGGATTGGTCGAAAGAAACTTTCATGGCTGCGTAATATTAGACAATGGTGTGGTTCCACAGTAGAAAAATTATTTCGACAAAGAAAGGTTTCAGGAAATTGTAAAGATGACGGCCAACGTCTGAATACGGACACGGCACCCAAAGAAGAAGAAGATATATTTATATATATATATATATATATATATATATATATATATATATATATATATATATATTCAGGGATTCTACAGTATTCACTGCCTTCCTCGCTCAACCGTTTCCATCGTCTTCGTTCGTACTTCGTTCCTCCAGGATTTTCGGGTTAGTCCTCTTTTCCTCCTTCCTATGGGGCTCCATTCGGTTACTCTCTTTATCCATCTGTTGTCACTAGTTCTTTTTACATGTTTATACCACTTTAGTCTTTTTTGTTCTATGCATGTTAGTATGTTTGTTTCTATTGACGTTCTTTGCTTTATTTCGTCATTACTTCTCCTATCCATTCTTGTTACTCTGCAGCATCTTCGCAGGCATTCCATCTCTGTTGCTACTATCTTATTGCTGTTTTTCTTGTTTATGATCCAATTTTCAGCCCCATATGTCATAATACTTCGCACTAATGTTTTATAAATCTGTGTTTTTATCTTCATATTTAGGTGTCTATCCCACCATACTGAGTTAAATTGTCGGATTGCTGTTCTTGTTTGTCATAATCTTTGTGTAATTTCTTTCTCTGTTGTTGCCGTTTTCGTGATTATAAACCCTAAGTATTTGAATTTATCCTTTCCTTTGATTGTTACGTTGTCATCAATCTGTAGATCTTCTATGTCTTCTTCACTTGTAATCTTATTTATTACGTTTACATAAAATGAAATGTCCCATAGATTCGTATAACTCAGATGATACAGGAAAAAAATCTTAATAATAATCAAAAATATGTTAAATAAGGAGTAAACCGTAGCAAAACTGACGATTTCAATATTTTTGCTTCTTCTTAAATTAGACGATCTTAAAATGTAGAATGTACCGATGCCATAACTAAAATTATTTATTTTTACCTAACTAGACTAACTAAGAAACAATAATCAAGTTTTTAATCAGGTTAGTAAACATGAACCTATAAATAAATAAAATAACCAGTTTTATTATGTAAAAGAAACACCAGAAAAAGATGAATACAGTTTATGAGAATACGATAAGTTGCAGTCTACTAGAGAGCGCAGTATAATATATAAAGAAAAAGAATATTCTATTACACATGTTATTGGGAATAAACAATTATAAAATTATAGTTATTTATGCACCCAGCATGGTATTACCATTACGCCCGGAGAGTAACATAATCCAGTTAGAAGACCTCTGGCTCAAGGGATGGATGTTGCTCGATGGGCGTAACCATCTGCTAACACCAGTAGTACATTCAAGATTTTGTACAACAGATACAATGTTTTGGGCTTACTTCTGCTGTAATGAGTTCCTCTGAGCTTTTTTATGTACTCTTTAACACTATCCTTCTTCAGATAGTTCTTATTTTTGGTAGTGTCATCTTCTCTTTTTCTTCAACAACAGACTCAAGATGCACTTTTTTGGGTATTTTTTTTTATTCTAGTCTCTTCAACACCAATAAACCGTGAGAAACAGTGAGAAAAAACTTTAAACATACAGAAGATTTAGCACCAAAGACAGTTGGAAAAAAGTGTTGTATTTTTCTTTTTGTTTTAATTTACCGGCCTAGGTATTTTGATTTGTGTTATATGAATCAGACTGGCAATTATATTGTCTTTTTTTTTCTTGTCCGGAACTTTATAAAACTCTTCTTTGAAAGCTTTGATGTGATTAGGCCTTATTTTTACGCACTTGAAATGTTTATTGTTGTACTTACACGGTACGAAACTAGGGGTCTTTTAGGAGCTGCATACCTGGTAATTTGTTCACTTTTCCTGTTTCCTCCTGTAATTCTTCCTTTTCTAGTCCCTTCATTTCCTTCACCAATACTTACACTTCTATCCGCACTCAGGTTTAGCTGAGTGGCAGTTGCTGCGCTCCCATTGGTTGTTTGGAAATAAGCTGGTTTACATGGACCAGTACAGTGAAAATAAGTTGTTTTGCATGTAAAGGCAGTTTTTGACATGCTGTTACCATTGTAGATAATTTTTTTTGCGTTAATCAGATAGAATAAACGACTTTGGCTACAACAGAACAATGCATTGGCACATCTAACTCAACTTTGATTTTTATGTGACTTAATGGTTGATTATATTGTAATGTAGGTGGATTTATATTCAGTTATGGATTTATCGGAAAATATTTGAGAAAGTGCAATAAAGCCAACAGAAAATTTATTGCCGCTTCAATCCATTGAACGACAAAGAGTACAAAATATTTATTCAATGGAAATTGAAAAATAAAAGAGCTGACATAAATGAGACCATAATATTGGCTTACTTTCAGGAATTGGTATATTAATTTTTGTTCTTTTTTTATATTTAGTTCACGTTTCTGATTGAATTATTTTAGTCCAAATTCCGTCTGGACTGAATATTCTATTTTGAAATCCACATTAATTGTTAACGAAAATGCTAATATTTCCCATTTTTGACGTCTAATATTGATTTTAAAAATGAAATCTAAAGGATACATCCCGAAAAAATCAAAGGTTTTGGAAGCAAATCATAAATATGTACATTTGCTTTTTTTCTTATACAACAGGGCGTTATATGTCATAACACCCTATGATATAACAAGTATGTTTATGGTAACCGTATCCAAGGTAAAATAAACAAATAATATGCGAGTCAAAATAATAGTTATTCATGCACCAAGGGTGTTATTAAGATGATCAGACCCGGACAGCAATATAATCCAGCCACAGGGTCTGTGGTCGGAGGGATGGATGTTGCTCGATGGGCGTAATCATTCGATAACACCAGTGGTACATACAAGATTTTATCTTTGACTCTACATAATATAAAAACTAATATTGAGACGTTTTTACTTCTTTGAAGTAATCTATGACAGTTGTTGATATTTTGACGTTTGTTGATTATATTATGTAAATGTCAGTTGGATTTATATATGTCATATATTTATATTCGGTTATTAAAAAAATGAACTTTAAATATTTATAAAGATTGTTAAGGTTAAAGAATGTTAGTTCTATAATATTAACTATTTTCAAAAATGGTTTAAAATAAAAAAGCTTTGTTCTATAACATTTGCTTTTTTTTCTTATACAACTATACGTTATAGGCCGTAATGTCCGCTTATTATACCCTAGGATATATAAGTATGTTTATCGTAACCATATCCAAACTAAAATAAACAAATAATATGCAAGCGAATAATAAATTATTTTATGTCATACTAGTTCATTATTGTGTTTTCATTGCCTAGTTACCAACTATAAATAGTATTCTTTATGGCCCGCACAGACAAAAAGATAAACAATTTAGTAACTTCCTATAGTTTATTTTTATGAACGAGAGAGTAATTAGCATAATTTTAACTGGTAGCTCCGACCACTCCATGGGCGTGCTCAAGATTAATTGAAAAATTACTTTGAATAATTGTAAAAAATAAATGAATTATTTCAGTGTTATAAGTGTTATGTGTATGTAAACAAAAGTGACCTCTTTTATCACACACTATATTAGAACTGACTGAGAAAAAGAGTTTTTAAAACCATCTAAGGTATGTTAAATAGATGAATAAAAATATTAATATAAAACTTACAGCTACTTGTTATAAATCCAAATCAGATTCAGAAGATGAACTTTCAGAACCAAGATTTATAATAACTGGCTCGACCATTTTATCAGTAATATTGTCCAGCTTCCACATTTTTTCCTCTTCTTTAATAGTGTGATTTACTGCCTTTTCCCAGTTTTCAGGTTTTACATTATTTACGGCCTCCAAAAACAACTGTTTAACATCATGAATTTTAAAAGTGGTATTTTTTCTTGAAACTTCACTCTTTATCTGTGCCCATACCAGTTCAATCTGGTTTAATTCACAATGATATGGTGGGGATCTAAGTACTGTCATTCCACGATTTTTGGCAATTTCATCAATTTCGTATTTTTAAAATTTTTCTTTATGAAGGGCACACAACGAATAAAGTTCCTTTCTTATAGATCCGGGATGGTACGTAATATTTTTTGAACTCAGCCAATTCTGCAAGTCTTTTTTTAACCACTTGGTTGTGGGCAGTCCTTCTATAAGTCTGGAGTGATAACTTGCATTATCCATTACTATTACACAGTTCTTAGGAAGAAGATCTATCATTTGTTCGAACCATTCTTGAAAGACATCAGCGTTCATGTCTTCATGGTAGTCACCGGTACGAGTTGATTCAAAAGTTAATAAACCACCTTCAACAAAACCGTCTGAATTGCCAATGTGTACTATTATCAGCCTGCGTCCCTTTCCTGATGGTGGGTTTAAACCAGTAGATAAGTTATTTACAAAAGCGTGCCTTTGACTTGTAACAGTTTCATCCTGCCAAAATTTATTTGGTGTATGACCCTCGTTGATCCATGTTTCATCAAGATAAAATATTTTTCTTTTTTGGTTTCTCATTTCCTTTATGGTTCTTAGAAAATGTCTTCTCCATATGACAATATCGCTTCTTTCTAATAAAATAGACGTTCTGGGATTCTTTTTCCAGCGGAAGCCTATTTCTTTTAAAAGTTTCCATAACGTACTTCGACTCATTTCTGGGTAATCCTTATCATCTCGAACTGAGACAAGAACTTTATCCAATGTTGGAAATTCTTGTCTAAAGAAGAATTCATGCACTTTCCGTCGAAGTCCTTCTTTAAAATGATATTCTATTTGAAATTTTGGTTTCCCTGGAGCATTACGTGGCATTTGAAAACTACCACATTTCTCTTCTTTAATAACTCTGTAAATCGTAGATTTCCCAACACCAAGTGTACTGCTAACTAACTCAACGGTCTCATCAACACTTTCACATAAACGTTTGTCTGTAAATGATTTAAAACAATTAAATATTAATGTTTTTTCATTAACTGTTAGAGGACCAATTTTTCGGCGTTTACACGGCACTTCCAAATTTTCCATAACACTAGTATACACAATAAACTGCACCTTGCAACTGAAGTACCTACTTTTAGTGAACTGTTAAGAATTTTGAATACGCCACTTGGACCTTCCTACAAAATGGAAAAACCCACTATCACATTTTCTGTGGAATAAGTTTAGAAGGTAATTATCTAGTCAATTACTGTCGTAGATTCCTGGAATTAAAGAATTAAATGTTTGATTGTTGAAACCCTTACTTCGTGGAATGCACTCATTTCAGATGAAATAAAACGTTTGATTTTATCTAAAGAATTAAACTTTATTTTGCAAATAGGTAGGTACTTATTAAACTTTTATTGGTTATATATAACCAATAAAATAAACATCTTACATTTCTTGCAAATTCATTAGTACCTGTTAACCTCCATCACTCCGACACTGGCAACCTTATTTAGGGATTAGTAACCCTCACAACTATTGTATTCTATTCTGCTCCAACCTTTATACCTGGTGGTCATACTCAATTTAAAATTGTTTTCCTATATACTTCTGTAAACTGGTTGACAAATATCTGTTTGTCATTGAGTCACCCGTATCAACAGTTTAGGGATTTGCATACATAATTTATTGTTTTATTACTCTCTCATACATAAAAATACACTATAATAACATTTATTATTAAAAGTGCAAAATATGGAATTAAATTATTATAACTACATAACATTATTTAGTAGAATCAACACAAAAAAACTGACAATTATGGGAAGATCCTGTGATAGATATATTTGACATTTTTACTTTTTAGGTTTGACAGCCGCAGATGTTCATTTATGATCAATGATAATATATGACATCATTGCCCTAACAGCGGTATTGCTCATTCTAGTATGAAATTTTTTTTTATATTAAATTAAAGCTAATTAGCTTATTATTAGCTACTTAAAGTATTGTTAATATGATGATACTGTACGTAAATCTTTCAGCTGGACATAAGTAATATACATTGAGGTAATTTTGGCAACTGCGCTTCCTTAAGCCCACTGCTATCAAGGCCACGTTTTGGCAAATCATACAATTTCAGTAGCGTGGTTAAATCATTATTTTTTTAGAATTGAACTATTTTATTATGAATTAATTTTATCATTATGTCTCTGTTAGTGCCTTTGTCGTTCGGAGAATTTCATAATTACTCAATCTCACCTTAATATTATGGGAATATAGCTACGTAACTTCCTAAGATTAAAGCTTTAACTGCATGAATTTCTTAAATCCACACATATCATTGAAAAATGATTCATGTTATCTAAAAAAACTGTTATCGACATATACATTAACATACTTGTTATTCTATTACGTTTTTGTTGAATATTAGGAATGAAATGGTTTGGATAATATCTTAGTGGAAACTGCATAATAGGTAAATGATCAATCAATCGGAAAAAATGGTATCTAAAACATGCGAACAGTTTTTACAATCAGTATTTATCGTTGTTGTTAAAGTATAGGCTGTCAAATTTGTGTTGGATTGCTTTGTCTTAATAGTTTTCGTACTTATTTTGTTATTAGTTTTTTATTTTTATTTTGAAGTAAGACAAAATATTAGGTTAAAGTAACACGATTTCCCATATATTTCATCAATTTTTCGTAGAATAAAAATAGATAAAACCAGTGGTATAAGTTCCTGACATCCACGTCATAGACCCGTCTCACAAGACAAAAAACAAATTACCTGGATGGTATATGATCGACTAAAAAACACTACAGAAGCTGTTAGTCGCTGTTCTTTTTTAACAGTGGCAACAGTTTAACGTATTGTGCGTGAGAATAAACTAACAAATGGTTTTAAACCTCTAGCTGCAAATCAGCGCTGAAGAAAACCTGTTAAGTTGAATGAAGCCCAAAAAAATCTTTCGCAGAACTGTACATTCATTTTTCTTTAAAAATATGGCTCCAACTCTCAAATATACGTGAATTATTACAAAAAACATTACGAAATCTTAACTTTCGATATATAAACGACGCCGGCATTTTATGTTAACAGACGAGGAGGAAATTATGTCATGGCGACGTAATTATCTACGCTCAATTCGCAAATATCGTTCGAAAAAACGAAAAATTTATTAGATACAACAATACAACAATAACAAATGCACAGTAAGCCTTTGTTGAAGGTTTATTGATAAGATTGCGAGCGCGGTCAGGAAAGGGCCAGAATATTCTCCAGCGTGCAGATAGTAACTCTGTCATAGTATTCCTTAAGGCGTCTTATCACAGCCGCCTTGTTTAACGCATTCCAACGATAACTGATAGAAAATCCATTATGTAGAGCTGGCCATAAGAAAAATTTATTTCATTTACGGAGGATATAGTCAAAGCAGAACTTCTTCTTCTTCAGCCTTAAGTAATCCAACTTTGGCCATAGGCCTCCTCCAAACCAATCCAGTGTTTTCTATTTTGCGCCACTTGCTTCCAGTTGTGTCCTGCTTCAAAGTAGAACTAGTCACAATAATCAAGCAGCATAGTGGTAGATATCGTCAATATGCTGTTGATTTAATGGCTAGACTTCATGGTATTACTGTTTTGAGACTTCCACCTTACCATTGCGAGTTAAATCCAATTAAATTAATTTGGGCTCAAATGAAAGGATATGTTCCCGAGAGAACTTGACATTTAAAATTGGCGATGCTATTACAAACCAGTATAGATTGCATACATCCTACAAATTGAAAAAACGCTATTGGGCATGTATTGAAAATAGAATGTTTTGTCTAATGTTTAATATAAATATTTTTATTGTTGTAATATATTTTTTATTTAAGAGGGTTAAGAATGGATTTACTTTATTTGTGCTAAATATGCTAGGTATGATAAGGATAATTTTAAAACACAGAATAAAAATTAATTTTTCTTGTAGGATTATCTATTCAATTATTTATTAATCCTTTAAAATTACATAAAAGGCTTATTTATGACTAGAATAAAATCGTAGGTCAGATAGCCAAGCAGCCCAGACTTCACTGTGAATGATCTAGTGAATTGATTGTTCAAATCTTGATCAGAAAACAAAAAGGGTTACGTAATAGTATAAAGACTAAATAGTCTGCTACTTGGCCTAGATTACGCTGGTGTATTGGATATACCTATGGATAAACAGTACGACAAAAGATAGGGGTTTGCGCGGCTTAGTGTTACTCACTCCACATCACATACAAATGTTTACGCTTAAAAAACCAAAATACAAATAGTTATAAATAAAAACGTTTTTATTAACTATCGTTTGGCAAATAATTATTATCTAAACAAATTATTAAAAAAAACGTTGTCTACTTATTTTCATTTTATAAAGTAAATGTCTTATTCAAATTTTAATAAAAGACTTCTAAAATGCATTTATGAAACGCCACTGATAAAGAATAAATAATTTCGAATAATTTCGAATAATTTCGCATAAATTGTGCTGACCAAATATTAATTTGCTAAAACGTATCGTGAATTCGTCTGTGGTTAAAGCTGGGTCACTGAAAAAGACCGCAAATTACCTATTAAAATGTAGGGAGAGCTATCAAAATGTAAACTGATATTATTTTGATTTTCTTCTTAGTAAACGGCATATTTGATTTACACCGCGTACAATTCGAATATCGTATTACATTCATTGGTCACATTTTTTAATTTGTTGTCAGAATAATTGCAGGCTATCGCTTACTGTCGTGGGATATTAGTATAGACTCAAGGAAGCGCAGTTGCCACACTTACCTTAATGTATATTACCTCTGTCCAGCTGAAGGATTTACGTACTGTATAAGTTTGTATGAGAAAAAATTGCCACAAATAAGGTTGATAGCTGTTACAAACGGGAGGTATCAAAGATAAAGTAAAAGAGAACTAGCAACGCCACTGTTTGACATGACTAGTGTCAGTTGTTGATAAATACATATAATAATATACATATTATCACTTGTCAATTGT
Organism: Diabrotica undecimpunctata; assembly: GCF_040954645.1. Lineage (NCBI taxonomy): Eukaryota > Metazoa > Arthropoda > Insecta > Coleoptera > Chrysomelidae > Diabrotica > Diabrotica undecimpunctata. The sequence continues at coordinate 84,120,624 of NC_092804.1, read as the reverse complement.
CATTGTCGTTGCGTGTTAACTTTATTTTACTTTATATTTAATATCTCGCGTTTTTAACAGCTGGAAACTCTAATTTGCGACCATTTTTTCTCAGGCAACCTTATACTACCATATTAAAAAATATAGCTTTAATTTTATAGGAAAATCACGCCTATACGTCATGAGCAGCGTATTTTATTTCAAAAATAAATGAACGAAATAATTTTTTTTTTAAAACTTAATTATCTACCATTAATTGAATTAAAAATATTTGCTGCCACTTTTTGACTGACAACCTGTTTTCAATATATTCTTCTATTCTTAAACATAAAAAGATAAGTTTTTGTTAACTACGTTATGAACGTAGTGATCTTGCAGTGGGATCTTAGACTATTAGATAGACACTTAAGTAAGACCATAGAAATATAATACCATTTAGACCATAGACATATAACACAAGATAGACTGATTGTTGAAATATTAACCCGTTCCTCCAGTCCGACAGAGAAAACTGACGCAAAGCAGTCCCTGCGTCTCTTTCTAATTTGTTAGGATTACCGACCACATGACTTAAATGACTAATGAGAGTCACGTGGTCAATAAACCCGACCCATTAGACAGACATGCAGTGACTACTTTGCGTCAGTTTACTCTGTCGCACTGGGGGAACACGACTCTATTGCAGCAGTCAGTCTATTTTGTATTATAAATGTCTATGAGTTAGAAAGACCTAACCTTTAAAATATTTAAGTTTTCATCACAAAATAGTGTCATCCTTTTTTCCTGTAGTTTTTTGTAGACAAACATGTTGTGTTAGATTAGTAATATAAATGACAATAAAGTGCATGTGAACTCATAATAAGGATAAAAATACCAAAGAAAGTCTAGTTATTGAAAAAAAAAAAGATAAACGACAATAAAAAAAAGTGCCTCAATTAGCAAATCAATTTTTTTAATCAATTATTATTAGATGTACAAAAACAAACAACGAAGTGATGTCGTTATGAAGTATCTTAGAATGATACACGCTCTCAATAATTTAAACACAATACTTAATATTTTATACATTTTCCAAAGCCTTTATTTCTTTAAAAACAGTTATTTATAATATATTATATCATATTAGACGTCAAAAAACAACTGAAACAAGAAATTAATGCAAACCTAGAATCCATACTGGAATCAATTGATGGTGATGTAGAACAACAGTGGCAATTCTTTAAAAATGCAATTATCGAACCAAGTCGCAGAGAACGCACAACAACCAGATGCAAGAAAGGAGATTGGATGATAGAAGAAATCTTGGAAATGATGGAGGACAGAAGAAGGCAAAATAATATCAACATAACTCAGTATCAACAGCTGCATAATCGAATAAGAAGGAAAATAAGAGAAGCTAAAGAGACTTATTTCGCTGGAAAATGCCAAGAAATAGAAGACTTACAACAAAACAAATATGATAACTTCAATCTCCATAAGAAAGTTAAAGAATTATCTGGGGTAGCAAAACAAAAAACCTCAAGCATACTATTGGACAAACAAGGAAACATTTTAGTGGAGACAGAACAAAAATTAGGATGATGGAAAGAATATATAGAGGAATTATTCCATGACCAGAGACAGGAAAATATATATGAAAATAATCAGAGTAAAGATGAGGGACCTGAAATAACAAAGTCAGAAGTTATGCACGCAGTTACGTCCATGAAAAATAATAAAGCTGCTAGTCTAGATGAAATACCAAGTGAATTGCTCAAACCTGTCAATGAAAAAAACATAGATCTTTTAGTCCAACTACTGAACACAATCTATTCCACAGGAATCATTCCACGTGAAGTGCTGACATCAACATTTATTTGTCTACCAAAGAAAGTAAATGCCAAAGAATGTAGTGATTATCGAATGATCAGTCTAATGTCACATACCTTAAAAACCCTGCTAAAAATCATCCATAATAGAATACACGCTAAGCTGGAGATGGATATTAGTGATTCCCAATTTGGATTTCGGAATGGAGTGGGCACAAAAGAGGCACTATTTTCTTTTAACGTGCTGACCCAAAGATGTTTGGATGTTAATCGAGATCTTTATGTGTGCTTTATAGACTACAACAAGGCATTCGATAAGGTAACACATGACCGACTTATAGAAGTTCTCAAAAACAAGAATCTGGATGTGAGGAATGTAACATTGATATCAAATTTATACTACAGCCAACGATCAAATGTGAAAATTGGAAGAGAAGTATCAGAAGAAGTGGAGATAAGGAGAGGGGTCAGACAAGGTTGCATACTGTCGCCGTTATTGTTTAATGCTTATCCTGAAATCATACAAGAAGCTTAGGTAAACGAGACAGTCGGCATAAAAGTGAACGGAAGTTTAATTAACCACAACAGGTATGCCGACGATACAGTCATAATAGTCGACAACTTGGAAGACTTAGAAAGAATAATGAACAAAATATTAAGATATAGTGGAGAATACGGACTCTCTCTTAACATCAAAAAAACCAAATTCATGAAAATTAGCAAGACCAACAATACAAACGAAATATTAACGGTAGGCGGCTAGTAGATTGAGAGAGTAAAAAGATATACTTACTTGGGAACGATAATCACAGAAAATAACGATTATACTGCAGAAATAAGAGTCAGAATTGAAAAAGCACGTGCCAACTTCGTGAAAATGAAAAAGATTTTATGCAGCAAAGATCTGACATTGGCCCTCAGAATAAGGCTAATTAAATGCTATGTACACAGTGTACTTCACTATGGAGCTGAATCACGGACAATAAACCGAAATACAATAAATCGACTTAACGCGTTTGAAATGTGGACATTTAGAAGATTGTTAAGGAGTCCATGGGTAGATAGAGTCACAAATACAGAAGTGTTAGGGAGAATAGGCAGAGAGGGGGAAATGGAAAATACAATAAAAGAAAGGAAATTGCAATATCTCGGACATGCGATGAGAGGCGAAAGATACAACATCTTGAGACTCATAATTCAAGGAAAAGTAGAGGGTAGGAGAAGCGTAGGAAGAAGACGCGTTTTCTGGTTGAAGAACCTGAGAGAATGGTTTGGTTGCAGCTCAAGGCAATTGTTCAGAGCAGCTGCCTCGAAGGTTAGAATAGCCATGATGATTGCCAACCTTCGTCGTAGAGATGACACTTGAAGAAGAAGAAGATATAATATTGATGAAAACTGTACGAAAACCATGGTGGCTAATGAAAATGCCAATTCGTTGTTCTTAGTATCATGGGTTACATAATGGAGCATTTACGGTCAGTTAGAAGTGAAAAATTCCAGCCTACCAGTATTTACGACACAGGAAGGAATAAAGTATTTCGTTCACAGAAATCATTCTTATTTTCTCTTGCTCCAATGAAAATGGAAACGGCAAAGAAAGTAAACCAAACCACTCAAAAATTTTTATGTCGGCGGTATGAAAGGACGAATTGTAAAAAAAAATAAAAGTTATAGGAGAAGAGTAGAAAATGTTGATAAAAATTGTTGAAATATCAACACATTTTGTTGCTAATTTAGTTTCCTTTCGTAATTAGTCAAAATTTCGCTGACAAATACCGCTATCGAGCGTTATAGACCTCTTTATTGAAACAATGAACAATACACAACAAACGCTGTTGTGCTGAAATTGCATATTAGACGGTTGTGATGTTACGTCGCAAAAGTTATGATTAAAAGACAGACCTTCTTAGTAAAAGTTTACCTATTAATTAGAAAGAGATATACATTGATTAATCATTCACTCTACGATCGCCGTTCAGACAACACACTTAACTATACATAAAGAATAATTTGTCTCTATTTTTATTTTCTCGTGCATTTACGCAATATAATTTGTAACAAAGTGAATTATAGTGAATCGTTTGTTTGAATAAGTCAAAATAAGAATTTATTATTTCGCATTTTACCTTGGTGCTTATTAATTTAATCGCCGTTTTTCACAATCGAAGAAAAACTGTTTTAACCCATCTATGTGAGTAAGATTTGAATTAAGGATCTGCATAAGACTAAAAACAGGATTTGAAGAGGGAGGAATCCACAGAAAGACATAAATATAAACGCTCAAAACCTTCCATTCACTACAATGAGTCCGTATAAATGTACAAAAAAATTTGAAATGTCTTATACCTACACATAATTCGCGCTTCTAACATATTGATGAGAAATTGTAGTAAATCTATTAATCTTATTTTCTCATGTTTTTCTTCGTATTAAAATATTTTTTAAACTTTTTACGTCGAAACGAACGTATAACCAACTACAGTGTTTCAATTCTATTAGTTAAACGAACTAAACTCAATATATTTAATTTCCGAGTAGGTACTAAGTTTATTAAATGTTAGAAGAAAAAAAGTTATTATACAATTGTTCTTAAGAACTATATACATTCCCCACAGGTTTAGAGCATATTATTTTTCTATTTTACTGTGATAACCTTAATAAAATCACGATAATTTAAAACAAAAATAAACATATTTAACTCTATATTGTTAGTATCATTACAGCAAAACAACATCTAGTTACACATTAAGATTGACCTGATTTTCTAATTTGCTCATTGGTCACTTTGATTTTCGACAGTTTTTTCCTCCTCTTACCAGTGGAATTGCACTGTTTGACGTTGTCATCAGGTTTATCTTCGGGATGAAAAACAACAGTCCATCTATCTAAACGGATCTCTTCAGCATCGATGACGTCTCTAAGTAGGTTAAGCGGATCTTCTCCACCAGTGTAACCTGGACCCCATCTCAAAACGCGAGCCAGATCATTACCTAATAGACATTTGGCATTAAAAGTATATCGTAAGTTAACTCATATTAAAAAAATACAATTTGATATTATAATTTGCCAAAAATATGGGTAAATATATTAGAAAAGAATTGTTAAGTCTTTATGCTTTACACAACATATTTTTATTGCGTTACAGTAACAATATGTTATTAATATATTTAATTACACAACACAATATAAAAAACACGAAATACATATATCAATGTGTGTGAACCACATAAAAAGAAGTACTTGACGACCAAATATTATACAGATTAACGACGAGAAATATAGTCTGTTCCAACTCGTTTCATAACGTTTAGGGCATTATTATGTTCAGTAAATCTAAATTATATTCATCATCGTGCTGCTCCACCTTGAGTGATGATGGGCAGTTGGATGTTTAAAAAGAACTGTCACCGACCGACGTCGACCCAGACGGTCGACTGGGGGCAGCACGCTGCATTTATTACGGACCCTTATTCTTCAATATTCTTGGGATTAAAATGGACCACACTAGTAAAAATAATAACGAGGGCTGTAAAAAGAATCCAACAATTAACAAAAACTTCTTCCAAAAATGATTCCCAGAAGATTACGAAAGAGTTACCAACAATATCGAGACAAAAACCAACTTCAAAGGAAAATTTGAGTACTCTTACAGGAAACACTAAGGCAGTTAATATATATCAGAAATGCTTACAAGGAGGTTAAAAAAGAAACATTTTTTTTTTAAATACGATTTTCGAAGTGAAAACCGAACGATAGAATAAACGTATTTTTAACTTAAATTATGGTTAATTTCAACTTAAGATAGTAAATAATATTAACATGCCACAAGAAAATAGTTTTTAAATAATGTTAATATAGAAAGCCCATCCAGATTGCTACTTTCCCATTCTTTGAAAAATAGTAAACACAATCATGCTTTCCAGCAGAGAAACCACCCGATCAATGTTGAATCTTACAGACTTCGACCTTATATTAAGCTAACCCACCCTTCCAAAACAATAGAAACATTCGGTTAAAAATTTCCAATTATTTATTTGACCAATTAATCCTAGAAGCAGAAGATTCCATCTTGACTTCTATTCTTTACATAGTTAACATAAGCCATTTCCATATTTATTAACACCCATCTTGTAAAATATTTCTCTTTGCTGCTGCTATGGCCCTCGTATTCATTGTATTTATTGTGGGTAGAAGCACAACTGTATTCGATCATACACAGCGCCAAATCAAAAGAATTAAAGAATGATACTAGAAATTGAGAATCAATAACGCAAAAACGCAGACATTAATTTTCAGAACCAAACGCTAGGATCCGAGACAATCTTCACTTAAAGCTCCATGGAAAGTTTTGCATGGGAAGTTCGCTCCATGACCGAACTTTTAATAAACGGTTACCAATATAGAAATCCAATTTCCAATTTGTTGTTCTAATGTACAGTGAACCAAAAGAAAATGTGATAAATTCTTGAGTGGATAAAGGTTCTGTTGAAAATTTGTTCAATTTTAAGTAAGTGTTAGTTTTCGTCATAATATATGCTTAAGTGTTAAAAAATTAGATTTTCCTTTTACTAAAACATTTAAACAAAATGATTTTTTACTTTCTAAATTTTCCATTTTTAAATATCCTATTTTTAAATATCCTATTTTCTATTAGTCACTCAGTTTGTTCGTAGAATCCGTAGTATGATTTTAAATATGTTGCTGTAAGGCAACTAAAAATATTCTTTTTAAATTCACCAAGGACCTAAACATTGTTTTTAATCTTTAATGAAGTGTTAATGACAGGACGAGCGCTCGGGCTGTGGTGATATAAGAGAGATAAATATGTTCTATGGCACAAATTTTTGTTTTGCCAGTTTGAATTCTCATTGTACAGTTCATTAGGTTCATTTGTATTTAGGTTTTTTTAGATCTTTATGAAAAAAATGATCAGTTATAAGTTTTTTCTTAAGTTGTTTGTTTTCGAGTTATAAATAATTAAATACTGAAAAAAAACACACACATAAAACTAATTCAAATTCAAGCCTTCTTCTATCAGCTTCTGATGAAAATGATGGGCTTATTTTTGTGCGTGGCAGGGCGGGCGCTCATTTGTACAATGAGAATTCAAACCAGCAAAAATTTGTGCCATAGATCTTGTTTCTCTCTCTTATGCACGCCGCAGCCCGAGCACCCGTCCTGTCATAAGCGCTTCATTAACGAATAAAAAACAATGTTTTAAAATAAAATAAGCCCAAAATACTAATCGGGAAATGATAGAACAAGGATTGAACGTAAACGTACGTCCTTGATAAATTCAATAATAATATCTTTTAGTTGTGTTTTTGGGCCTTGAAAATCGTAATTTTGCGTTTTTTCTCGAAACTCGAAAATGATTAGGTTTACAGAAAAATTACAATTGACGTATTTGTTCAGAATGGTCCAAAAAATTTAAAAAAAAATTGTACGAGCCGAAAAAATTTATTGTAACACTTTGTTTAAAAAGAATTAATTGTAAAAATTTGACCAACTTTTCGCCTGAGCGACCTTTTGAACCTTATTTTAGGGTGACTATCTTACGAAAGTGAATAATATGCAAAACAATTTCATGGAAATCTTTTTTCGAACAAACCCGAGCGAGCATTTCGCCTTGTCTATAAAATACGTCCAAACTCACTAGTATATTGTTACGATAAATATGAGTCATATTCAAACCTGTAAACATTTTTTTATTCTCACTTTTGTTCTAGTATTTTCTCCGACCCGCTAGAAACCGGTCTGGCGTTCCCTTTCATTTCAGACAATTCAAGGGTCAACATCCGCCTGCTTCGAAGGAATTCCAGAACTAACGGCTGTTTGATATAAATAGCGGAATTTTCATTATGTGAGGCAGTCTGAAAATATAATCGAGTCGAGTTTCTAATTGTAACGCGGAAATAAATATTGTAAATAAATAATATAAATTAAAGTAGTTGTGATAAGTGTAAGAATATTGTATATATAAATTAAATAAAGACTTTAATAAACTAAGTATTAGAATATTTTTATAATAAATAAAGTTAATAAATTAGACTAATAAACTCAGTTCAAAATTTTAGCGTCGTCATTAGATACTTTATAACATCGTACGAAGGAGAGTCAATTGCAATGACAACCAATTTTAAAGAAGTATTTTCCTTGTTAATTTTGCGAAAGACATATAAGTCTACAGCCGTTGTGGTAATGCTTTTGTCTTTCATGCATTTTTCTGTTCGTTGTTCAATAGAACTAACCTGGACAAGTTGATTAGTTTTCTCAGAATAGTTTCAGTGCTGTCGTTTTTATAGTCTTTAATATTTAACTATTTTTATTAGTCTAATTTATTAACTTTATTTAATATATGTAAAATGTTCTAACAATTAGTTTATTAAAGTTATTTACTTTATATAAAGTATTACAATAATTTATTTACACTATTTACACGATTCTAATTTATATACTATATTTCCGCGTTACAATTCGGACTCGATACAACTATTCAGACTAATTTGTTTTCAAATAAAAATGTCCTCTATATATATTAAATAGCCGTTATACCAGAGTTCCCTCCAAGCGGATGGTGACCTTTCTTGAACTTTCTCGAACGACATGGAATCAGACAGGTTTTGATCGGAGCGGGACCCGTGGATATTTACCTATTACAAAATCCCTGTTCACTAAATATATACAAATCCATCTGCAAAATCGATACATGGAACGTTAGAAGTATGTATGAACCTGGAAGAACCTGGAAACTGAGGAATATACAGCAAGAGATGTTGCGACTGGAGATTGATATATTAGGAATAAGCGCTACAAGATGGATCAGCTCTGGCGAACTCAATACAGACAATGGACGAATTTATTACTCTGGAAGCAGCGACACTCAACACAGATATGGAGTTGCTATGATCTTCAGTGAAAAAGTAGCGAGATCAGTAACAGGCTTCGTTTCGATGTCCGAAAGAATTATAATGCTGCAGATATTGACAACCCATGGAAAAATGAACTTAATTCAGATTTATGCGCCAACTGCTGACAAATATGAAGAAGAAATAGAAAACTTTTATAGCGAATTTCAAAAAACATTACATCTCACAGAATCTAGAGATATAACAGTGATCATGGGTGATTTCAATGTAAAAATTGTCGAAGGAATATGCTACCCTAATGTAGGACCATATAGGCTTGGTGAACTAAACGACAGAGGAGATCGCCTAATAGAATTTTGCCAGGAGCATAATGTTATAACCGCAAATACATTTTTTAAATTACCCAAGCGAGGCCTTTATACATGGAAATCGCCAGCTGGCAAAGACAACAAAATCGTCAGAAATCAAATTGACTACATCCTAATAAAACACAGACATCGAAACTCAATTCAGGAAGTAAAGGCATATCCAGGAGCAGACGTATCCTCTGATCACAGTCTTCTTATTGCTAGGTTTCAACTTCAACTAAAAAAGACGGAAAAGAGCCGCAACAACAATAAACTAAACTAAAAAAGTTTAAAACTAAAGAAACTAAAGTCAGAAGAAACAAAAGAAAATCTGAAACACGAAATCAACACAAATCTAGAAAGAAACCCAAGAAATAATTGCAACGTAGAACAGCAGTGGCAATTCTTCAAAACCTCTATATTGGAGCCAAGTAAGAAAGGACTTACAACAACCAAATGTAAGAAAAAAGAATGGATGACCGAGGAAATTCTAGAGTTGATGAATGAAAGGAGAAAAAACAAAACCATCAATACGATCCGCTATAAACCGCTTCAAAACCAAATAAGAAGAAAAATTAGGGAGGCTAAAAAAACCTAGTTCTCTGAAAAATGTAAAGAAATAGAAGAACTGCAAAACAGATATGACAACTTTAATCTACATAAAAAAGTCAAAGAACTAGCCGGAGTAGGAAGTAGAAGAACCTCGAATATATTACTCGACAAAAATGGAAATATTATATTGGAGACAGAACAAAAACTACGACGATGGAAAGAGTACATCGAGGAATTATTTCATGACCAGAAAGCTAGTACATCTGTAGATAGCCAAACGGGAGATGTAGGCCCAGAGATAACCAAATTAGAGGTTAGTCAGGCATTAAACTCAACGAAAACCAATAAATCTGCTGGTCCAGATGAATTACCAAGCGAGCTATTAAAGTTGGTGAACGAGAAAAACCTAGACATAATAGTAGAACTGTTCAACGTTATCTATACTACGGGAATCATCCCTAGAGAAATGTTGACATCAGCATTTGTGTGTTTGCTAAAGAAAGCGAATGCCAAAGAGTGCAGTGACTATCGAACCATAAGCTTAATGTCACATACCTTGAAAATTCTGTTGAAAATTATCCACGCCAGAATTCACACTAAACTATACCCGGTTCACAATTTGTTGATAGCTCACTATAAGTTTAACCCTAATTAGAAAACTGAAATACAGAGAGGGTAAGTAATACGATATAATAGTAAAAACCAACCTAAAACTGACGGTTTAAGACGTTTTCGACTAACCCACCTTATATCTGAAGTAATACAATACCTTATAATCCTATTACGGGGGTATTTTGAATGGTTAGATATGAACGTCCAGTGTCGTAGAGTATATGATTAAAACATTTATTTGAACTAAATAAATATATTTTTTAAATTGTACTTATGTAAATTGTATTTTTTAATAAAACTTATTTATTTTATTCAAAAATAAAAAGTTTCTTGCCATTTGTAAAAGATACATTTATTTAATTAAGGAAAAAGGCGCCAAATGTCGCCTGGCAAAATTTTCAATGTGTTTTAAATGTATCCATTATTTTCGAATCCGGAAAAAACTAATAAATATTTTTGAAAAATTTAAACTCAGAATGAAAGATTACATTATTACTCAGGGCAGAAAGTCTCTGAAAACTTCTGCAGTGTTTATTTTAATATGTTATGTAACAGGGGTGAAAATAAAAGATTTTTTAATTGAAAATATTGCATGCAAAAGAAACTTTTTATTTATTCTAAAAAATATTTCATTCTGCTTTTAAATTTTTCAAAAATGCTTTTTAGTTTTCCCAGGATTTGAAAAAAAAATGAATACATTTAAAACACATTGAACATTTTGACAGGCGACATTTTGCGCCTTTCCCCTTTATTACCTTACGATTATAACTACTATTACTTACCTTATATAATTACGATTAGAAAACTATTCAAATTCAAAATAAATAGGATCAACTTCGGAATCCGAGTCGTCTTGAGGGTTAATAATTAGGTTAATAATCTCTACGGTCGCATCAATTATGTTATCAAGATCCCACATTTTTTGTTCTTCTTCTATTACATGTCTTACTGCATCTTTCCAGTTTTGTTTTGTAATATGTTATAAAGACTCGTATAACAATTCACGTACAACTTGTATTTTATATGACGTATTTTTTCTAGCCACATAACTTTTTATTTGTGCTCAAATGAGTTCAATTGGATTTATTTCGCAGTGGTAGAGTGGAAGTCTAAAGACTGTGATTTTAGCTTTTCCGCCATTTTGTCAACTACGTATTTCTTGAACTTAGATTTGTGTTGCCGGGCAATTTTTAAAAGTTCTGCTTTTACCATTCCATCTTCGTAAGGCAGATACTTATTCCGCAGCCAGTCAAGAATATCCTGTTTCTTCCACGCATTCGTTAGAAGTCTTTCTACTAGTCGTGAATGATAAGGTGCATTATCTAATACTATAATTGAATTTGGTGGTATGTGTTCAATCATTTGCTCAAAATACTCTTCGAAAACATCAGCTGTCATCTCCTCGTGATGGTCTTTTGTGCTTTTGGAATGAAATTCCAACAAACCATGCTTAACAAATCCTTTTTCACTGCCAATGTGAGAAATTATTAATCTACTGCCTTTACCAGAAGGTGGGGAGATACCAGTAGACCAACCTTCCATAAAGGCTTGCCTGGAGCTTAATATATTTTTATCTGACCAAATTTTTTTTAGAGTATGACCTGAGTTTACCCACATTTCATCCTGGTAGAAGATGGGCCTTTTTTCAGCCCGGAATTTTTGTATGAATCTTAGATAATTTCTTCTCCAACATCATCTTCTCCTCCCGGTCAATCAAAAGTGATTTTCGGTCTGATTTCTCCTACCGGAAATTTAATTCTTTTAAAACTTGCCACAATTTAGTTCGTCCGATATGAGGCAAATCCGGGTCGTCTCTAACTTCTTGTAAAATTTTGTTTAGGTTTGGTATTTCTTTTTTGAAAAAAATCCATGAATTTTCCTTCGAATACCATTTTTGGCAAATTCATCAATTTCAATAGGCTTTTTCCCTCTCTTGAAGTCGTTTGTGTTTGGGTTAGCTATACCGTGTTTTTTTTTCTGATAGGAACCTATATAAAGTTGACTCTCCTACGCCAGTCATGTTGGCACAACTTTCGACTATGTTGCGAACAGTGTTTGTGGGATTCTGAGAAACCAGAGCATCGTAAACATTCAGGACAATAGTCTTCTCTCTTGGTGAATAGACAGACTTACTGACTGTACGCAACAGTACCGGTGTAAAACTTGATGATGAAGCCATCACAAACAATCCAACAAAACGAGCACAAGCGAAAGGTACGTATATGTTCGTAGGTATATGGAATAAAAAATCGGTCACGCACTGCATATAATTCGCAAAAGAAATATCCGAGACGCTAATTACTGCCGTAGACGCGGAAACACTGACGAGCCGTAAATTACATGCAATCAAAAACGTACTAAACAAAAAAATTGTTTTCGTTCGTAATAACTTCACCCTTTCAAGTTAAGTTTCGAATATAATTATATTATTAAAAATCTGGGGAATTCCATCTTAATTATCTTGCAACGAATAGTACCTTCGGATATGAATTCCAGGTTTTCTAGTAAAGTGATTAAACGCGAAGATTAGTATTGAAATATCCAAAGAGATAAGGTATTCTTATTTACAAAATTGTTAATGGTTAAATTCTTATTTTTATTAATATAATATAATAACCAACATTAGTCGTGAAAGTTTTAATTGTTTTTTTGCTAAATATATTGGTATTAAAATATTATCAATATTATATATAATAGTATTAAAACATTATATTATTATTTAATGAATAAACACCTTAGGAACGCCTATGATTTACGACCGTTTTATGAGTTTGAGGCATATTTCGTGCTCTCAACAATTTGTGAACGAAGAATAGAGCTGGATATTAGTGACACACAATATGGGTGTAGTTTTATAGACTACGATAAAGCGTTTATGACCGACTCATGGAAATTCTAAAAAATAAAAACCTAGATGAAAGAGATTTAAGGCTAATAACAAATCTTTATTACAATCAGCGAGCAATAGTACGAATTGAAAAAGATACATCTGAAGAAATGGAAATAAAGAGAGGAGTCAGGCAAGGCTGCATACTACTAATATATATTATTTAACGCTTATTCTGAAGAGGTAATTCGAGAAACTCTGGAAGATGAAACAGTCGGCATAAGAGTAAATCGAGTCTTAGTTAACAACATCAGATATGCAGATGGTACAGTAATAATAGCCGATAGATTACAAGACCTGCAAAGACTCATAAGTAAAATAGTAATGTGTAGTAGGGAGTACGGACTCTCGTTCAATATCAAAAAGACGAAGTTTACGAAAATTTGTAAAAACAACCATAATACTAACGAAATATTGACAGTAGAAGGCCAGCAGATCGAAAGAGTAAAAAAGTACACTTACCTAGGAACACTTATACACGCCTAACAAAATGTTACGTATACAGTGTACTATACTTTGGAGTGGAATCATGGACGTTAAATCTAGACACAATGAGTCGACTTAACGCCTTTGAAATGTGGACCTATAGAAGAATTATGAGGGTTTCCTGGGTAGATAGAGTTACGAACAATGAAGTACTCAGAAGAATAGGTAAAGAGAAGGAAGTTAAACTTACAATTAAAGAAAGAAAGCTACAGTATCGGACATGTGATGCGGGGCGAGAAGTATGGCATCCTGCGACTCATAATGCAAGGAAAGATAGATGGCAGAAGAAGCATCGGAAGAAGACGAATTTCATGGCTCAAGAACCTGAGAGAGTGGTTTGGATGCAGCTCAAAACAACTTTTTAGAGCTACTGCCTCAAAAATTAAAATAGCTGTGATGATTGCCAACCTCCGTAGCGGAGATAGCACCTGAAGAAGAAAATACTTGTTAGAAAAATATGTTTACAGCTTAAATATGAGTCATATTTATCGTAACAATATTATCTGATATAGTTGTAGAAGAAACTTCAGGAAGAAAAAAATTTAATCCATTTCCTAGAAACTTCCACTTTATTTAAAATTAACAGACGTACAAACTATAGCGTTCTATTTTTAACTTTAAAAATAAAAATAATAATAAAAGCTGATGTACTATTAAAAATAAATATAACTTAAATTTTAATCTAAATTATTTTGTAGTAAACAAATTACAAAATATATAAATTTTCCTTCAAGTATTTTTTATTTCTTTTATACATTTCTGTACCTACTATTTTTTGTATAATATGAAACCTTTTTAGTTATTCTTACGTATTTTATATTTACACATATTTTTGGGACGGAATTGCAATGCCTAGTTTTTTAAATTAAAAGTTTCGAAAATATAATTAAACATATTTATTAAATTTTACCTGTTCCCAGTGGTACAATAGCACAAGCAGGGGAAGAACATTGAGAATCCTGTCCAACATTATCCAGGCACTGAAGTACCCATCCAATTGTACCATCTCCACCACAAACGAGTATTTTGTAGTTTTGAATATTTCTGAACACGTACAATCCTGGAAGAGGACCTCCATTGTCAAGATCGAACACTTGGTATGGATTCAATAATTTTCTAAAACTAGAGATTAACTCTAGTCCTTGACAACCACCAGACTTTACATTGACGAAAACTAATAACGGTTGCACACCTTGGGGTATCATTGAAGGTTCTATGTTTGGTAGCAGCATAACTGAAATATTTAAATTATATTTGCAATATGCATGTTTCACGATTTTTCCATGTAATAAAAATAATTAGAAATTTAGAAAGGTGATAGTCAAAATCAAGTTCTCCTCTACCTGTATCTATATCGCAGAAAAAATTACTTTCACTTATCGAAAAGCTATTATAGTTTTAACGATACAAGTACCTACTATGTACCTACTATTATAATTTGTATATAAATTTATTATTTATATACAAAAATATAAAAAATTCAAGGTTCAAATAGAAATTAGTAAAACTAAAAAATCAATTATTTAATAATTAACGATGAATTGATTTGTATAATTCCACATAAAAAGCGATAAATAAAATTTAAAAAAGTTTCGCACAATAACGATTCTCAATGACAAGCACTTCGCTAGAAAACTGAAGATTGAATTACCACGTATTGAAGACTGAATAACCACACAACACGTGGTTGAACGAAAGGTTCCCTAGGGGTTTCTTAATATTTAGTGTTACAAGCGCATGCAGGGCTAAACGTTGGTGGGGCTTCATTTCCCTAGATTCTTTTGGGAATATTCTTAAACAAACAAAAAAATATACAAAAAATTCTCAGTAAAGAAGCCTTGACACAGCCTAAGGCGTGGACACAGCGGAGCAAGCTGCAAATGGTGTGAGAATAAGCCAGAAAAACGGCAATGGCTGAAGGAAAAAATAGGGTGAGCCAAAGACTCATCAAAAAAAAAAAAAAAAGGAAGTAAACAATTAAACACGTCACAGAAAAAAGTAAATCGAAAGCGAGAATGACCACTGCCTTCACCTTTAAGTCTGGTTGCTATGCAGCTGTAGCATAGCTTTAAAAGGTAATTTCCTAAGAAGTTTCTGAGACTATCCTTAGTACCGCCAAGTAGATCCTGGTAGAAGATGCAGTAGTAGCAGAAATCTCCTATGAATAAAAACGTAAAATCCAGTTCGCAAGAATGTACTTTCCACTAGCACTGATCCTGGTAGATTGTAAAACACCACACTCAACAGAGTGGAGTTGCATAACAGTATAAAGCTAAATAACTATAATAATAAAAAAAGAAGCAGAATTGACAATATGCGTGAGAGAAGATATCTGAAGGATGAACATCAATTTGTTCCTGCTAAGGAGACAAAGGACTGAATGAAGGATTGAAAACCAACCAGAGGAAAATCTTGTATCGAATAGTAGGGAAAGCGACAAATTCTGAAAGTTGGCATAGGTGAAGGCATTTTCATGGGAACATATTTATAGTGTGAAAACCACTTACGAAATAAAATTTTTTGTGTCCTTATTTTAGAAAATAATAAAAAATGTTGAGATACCTTAACTTTTAAATTTAAATGTACGCTTTTTAAACATAAATTTGAATATACAGGGTGATCCACACAAGTCTGGCATAGTCCATAATCTGTATTTTAAATGAAACACTCTGTATATTTTTATGTTTTTAAAAGCTCCTTAATATCCTGATCTCAACTAACTATATTATGTAGGGTTTATTATGAATAATACAAGGTGAAATTTTGAAATTAAGTATAATTTTCTTCAAGACAATTAATTCATAGAATACCCGAAGTAATTGATTGGATTACATCAAAATAAATGCTCAAAATGTTCTCCACCTTGTTGTTGATAATAACACAGTCTCCTATAAAACTCGTTCCAAACTTTGTTTAAAGTTTGGGGTGAAATATTCCGTATTTCTCTAGATATCATTTCTTTGAGGTCTTCAATGCTAGTTGGTTGTGTTGCATATACTTTGTTCTTGAGATAACTCCACAGAAAAAAATTTAAAGGCGTAAGATCTGGCTACCTAGCTGGCCACTCAATAGTACCCCTTCGTCCAATCCATTTATTGAAGAAGATTTCATTCAAGTCATTTCTCACCATTAAAGCATAATGGGGTGTTGCACCGTCTTGCTGGAACCAGACAGTTTCATGCGGCGGGGTCAGATATATTGGATTGGGATATAAGTTAGCCAACTGAGGAAGAACATCGTCTCTTAGCATGCCCTAATATTTTTCCGCTGTCAAATTACCATCTACAAATATAGGACCAATAATATGATCTCCTAATACCTACCAAACATTCAACTTTTGAGGATACTGAGTGTGTGTCTCACACATCCAATGAGAATTCCCCGCTGACCAATATCTACAGTTTTGTCGGTTTACCTCTCCGTTCAATGTAAATGTTGATTTATCAGAAAAAAGAATTGTGCAAAGAGCTATTTTATTTGTGTTAATTTTATTCATCATTCTGCGATCAGGCGATCTGGATCGCCTTCTGTTAGCTCCTGCACAAAAGTCAATTTATATGGATGACGTTTTTCTTCATGGAGACAGCTTAGGACAGTTGTGTGTGAAAATATTTTGACGTGCAATTTGAGTTGAACTTGACGTTGGATTCTCTGCGACACAACAAAATATCCACTTTCACCTCATCTTCAATGAAGTTCGGTTTTCTTTTTAATGGTTTGACATGTCCAAGTTCTCTGAATTGTGCATAAGTACTGACACAGTACCTTGTGCAATATTAGGCAACTAAGAGGACCTCTGATAAGTTTGCTACTTCAACTTGACTTCTACATTCTCCCCGTAACAATTCTCCCCGTAACCGATCATCATTAAAATCTCAATTCGGTGGGTCTCAGTTATCTATTTCATTTTTATTTCTGCAAGAAATTAGCTTTTAATTAGGCATTTATTATTTTAATGTAAAATGTTGTAGCGTTTTTAAATTTGTGTCTATATATAATATTTAATATCTATATAATAATATAAATTCTGTATAAAGTTTTGTAGCCCGCCCCTATTTTGTTTATCTCGTTAGTACGCATTAAAAATTACCAGGAAATCTGCGTTTGTCTTTTAAAAGGGAATGTAAAAAGGATCCATAATAAAACAAGTTTTGTATCCAGTTTTCAAGTTTTTTTTTGTCTTTATTTACATTCAAATCCCCCAAATCTCTGAATACATTGTGAGGTAGAAAAATCAATATAATACGTCTTATTTCTTCATATTTGGAAGTAGTTTGTTTGAGGGTCGCTTTGTAACATAGTTGAGGCCTGTTTTAAAAACAAGAAATTTATGTTATGGACGTAAGAAGGGTCGCCCACACTAGTATTAGATTTAGATCAAGAGGGGAATTCAAGTTAGGTTGAGAAGAGCAACGAAGCAGGCAGGTTGTATAAGGCAGCTCGAGTTGAACATAGCCGGTAATTTTGTGTAATGGGTTAAATTTCAAGACCGGTAAAAAGTGGAAATCTACTCTCTGTAATATGACAGATTTATAAAAGAGTAACCACTTGAATAGTTAGAGGATTTGTGTAGTATACCAGAACATGGTAAAATTTTAAAACAGTACATAGGGTGTGCCACCAGCTTCGTTTGTCGTCTGTTTGCCCCAACCTCGTTCCAGGCTATAGAAATCGTCTTCCTTCTTTCCCGTTGAGAACTTGTCCAAGTAGCTTTCCCATAGATGTCTAGCAAGTTTCAAAGTTAAGTGTAAAAAATGTGAATTATAAGGTAACATTCAGTATATTAATTTTAAAGTAAAGACAGACATTTTTTTGCTAAAACAATAATTGCTTTCATTAAAATTTAAAGGGATTTTGTAATAACAAATAAATTGTAAATTATATGGTTTAACTTAAATGTCATTTTAATTGTTTTTTTTTAATTTAATATTAACATATGACAGCTAGCTTTATTTTTTTCGATATTTATTTGTTTTGTTTGTTTAAAAAAAAAGGTTAATCTCTGTGCAGTAACATTTGTATGTTTTTGTAGTATCTCCAACACCTGGAGAATGTAAACGAACACATGTAAGTTTTTATTCTGTATTTGGCAACTATTTATATAGTATATTTTTTATGCCATTTATGTGTTGATAACTGTTTGTATGAGACAAAAATAAACGTTTTGATTTGTTTCTCTGATCCATTTTTTTATTTATTTTAGAAATCTCCTAACCCTTTATGTATTTTTTACTTTAGGATATTTTTCCTAAATCCTGCAAGTTTAGGATTCTTCGAAGCGGCGTTCTTTCCTGTAAAATAGCTAGAAGCCCTTTCTTGTTGTATTAATTGTCCAGTTGTCCAGGAGATTTACGTAAGTAACCCCTTTGTTTCATATTTTGGTAGCTACCCCAATCTGACACTCTTTTCGTTCACTTATCCACGACCCCAGCTCTCCAGCAACCCTCTGAGTGCCGTTCGCACCAGTAACGATTTTTTTTTGCTTGCCCTATCTTCGCCCCATAGTTTCTGTCCCCTATTTATACCCCATAATCTTATCCTGAGGTAGGCAATATATTTCGTTACAATGTCAACACACCAACAACTGATTGATAACAATCCGCATTATTTACCAATTTAGTTTAATTAGCAGACTATCTAGACAGTTTTACCTATTCATTTCAAAAAGTGTTAACACGGTTACTAAACAGAAATTTTCTCCAATATCTGACACTTAAAGTAGAAGTGTATTGTCTATATTTAGTTAATTTAAAATAATACCATAACACGTGATAAATGATTAATTTCAAAATTTCACCTTGTATTATTCATTATAGACCCTACATGATATTGTTCGTTGAAATCAGGTTGTTAAGAATCTTTTAAAAACAAAAACATAAAAATATACAGGGTGTTTCATTAAAAATACCGATTATGGACTATTGCCAGACTTGCGTGGATCACCTTGTA
Organism: Diabrotica undecimpunctata; assembly: GCF_040954645.1. NCBI lineage: Eukaryota > Metazoa > Arthropoda > Insecta > Coleoptera > Chrysomelidae > Diabrotica > Diabrotica undecimpunctata. The sequence continues at coordinate 84,101,135 of NC_092804.1, read as the reverse complement.
CATTTAAATTTATGTTTAAAAAGGGCACATTTAAATTTAAAAGTTAACGTGTCCCAGATTTTTTTATTATTTTTTATAATAAGGACACAAACAATTTTATTCCATACGTGGTTTCCACACTGTATAAATAAAAATGTATGTACAGGGTGAAGTAAAATTTCTTTATTTTATTACAAAATAACGAAACTTGTACAGGCTATAAAAATCGGGTTTTTGACACGTTACATGTCAAACAATCAGGAGATATATATATATATATATATATATATATATATATATATATCTATATATATATATATATATATATATATATATATATTATATATATATGTATATACATGTATATATATATATATATATATATATATATATATATATATATATATATATTTTCAAAAAGAAAATATGTGGTAAAAAATTAAAACAGTAGAGAAATCTAAGTTTAATGTCACTGTATAATCAAATAATTTCAAATTGCTTCAATTTATAATTATATTTTTTTTTCTAATAGGGGTAGTTTTCACCCCTAAAAAATAAAAAGCAACTAACGGCCAAAAGTGAAATGAAAGGTAAGTCGAACCTACATCCAAATGCAATTCGGTGGTGACAAGGAAAATTACACGGTATAAAATGACATTCATACATTGTTTATCTTAAAATAGGTACTCACCTAACAACGGTTGTTTATCTTCATATTTAGACTCCCTTAAAGCATATAACGCTCTCACAGCCTTATCTGAGTCTTCATAGGTAATTACCATAGAGCCGTATTCGTAATAGATAGGACCAATTTTAGAAAATTTGTTTTCTAAAACGTATAGACCCATATTTTAATTTTAGTCAATAAAATAGACGAAACTAATAAAATGTTTAAGACGCTATGGTATTTAAAATATATAGACTGAACAATTTTCCTAGAAATTAAAATAAATATAAATTGTCTTAATCAATTGTTTAATGCCCTTAGTGACGATTGGCTTATTATCTAACATGTTTACGCCCATCATATTTCTTAATTTCAATTTTGCATCTTAACAAAGTTCGTTCTTTAGATTATTCTTCTATTATTTTAAAATTTTTTGATTTGATTATTTATTATTATCTTGCATTTATTATTCCTACAAGAGTAGTTTTTCTCAACATATGTGTAGGGGAGAGTTGGACAAAACCGGGTACTAGTCCAAAAACTGACTGTATTTTGTGCTATGTGAGAGTAGCAAACGTTTACTGCAGATTGAAATATCCTCAAATGACTTAAGTTATATCGTATATATATATATATATATATATATATATATATATATATATATATATATATACCAATATCTATTTTTATAAATATTCTTAAATTTTTTGTTTTTTTTTTAATTTTTCTGAAAATATTGCAAAATACCCGATTTTGTCCAACCGGGATGATAAAACCGGGTAGTAACTCAATTACCATGTAAAAAGATTAATTGTCAGAGAAGTCAGAAAATAAAATATTTATTAAAAATATGTGATCAAAAATCGAAAATCTATAAACAGAATTCACAAATAAAAACTTCATCTACATCATCATAGGGACTACAGGCTTCATGAGCTCATTTGTTTCAAGACACACATTTTATCCAACCCTCCTTCGCCTTAGAATTTGAAAATAGTTCATTGCAATATAGACACGCATTGTCATTATTATCTTCTTCCTCCGAACTCTCTCTGCATAGGTAATTTCGGAACCAATTTTGTTTTTGGTTCAACCTTTTTTACTACGTTTTTTGCTGTTTATTTCCTGTTCATTTAGCTTTAATTTTCTTAAGACTTGAGATTTTTTAAATTTCCTTCCAACTCAGACTTATAAGGAGATGATATTAGTATACTAGCCTTTCTTCTCCTGTTATCGTTGGATGGCTTCCTGGTTACCCTGAGGATGGGAAAAACCTTTTTTGAATGACTAGAAAATCACAATTGGTTTTGGTTATCTTGCTTGTAAACTATCAGATTTAGTGGTAGCTTATTTAGGAGGTGAAGAGACGTTAGTATGATTTGCGGTGTGATAGTTTAAGCAGCTACAGCTTGGTTGGGAAGAATCGGTAAGTGGATGACAGAGCTTTGGATGTCGTAGATTCATCTTCTTGTATATTTAGTTCTTGCTCTGTAGTTTCTGGGGGAGTAAACATAAACACAAGAACATTTTCAGGATTAAGCAGATAAATTTCAGACTTCCTGAAATCATTTATTGCAGTTTGCATAACTGCCGATTTATCAAATGCCTTACCAAATAGTTCTCCCACGTCATAAATTGTAACACGTCTTCCTGAATGCTGGCACATCCATTTTCTTACTTCTTTTTCATAATAGGTGTTCGAGAAAGCCATAAATGATACGTCAAGCAGTTGTAGTCGGTGCGTAGTATGCGGTGGAAAGCATTATGATAATAACATAATTTTAACTGGCCAGATTTATTAATTCCAAGCAGTTTTTATGCGTCGCGTGTCTATCTAGAATCAACAGAACATAATTTTCTGGTGTAAGATGAGTAAACTTGATCAACTTTTTTAACCATTTAATAAAAATTTTTGTTCGAATCCATCCACTTGGGAGGAACTCAGCAAATGTTCCAGGAGAAGCGCGGTCTAGAATCTGTGAGTTTGGAATCTTTCTAGGAAAAAACCAACATTGCAGGCATATAGAAATCATTTGAGCTCATACATATTTCGGCGGTAAACACGGTTCCTCTTTAGGCGGAAACCAGAGCACTAATTTGTCGTTTTCCTTTCATAGAAATAAGTTTAGACTGCTTGTTGGGGACAGTTGTAATTCCCGTTTCATCAACATTCCATATGCACTCAGGAGGAAATTTGTGTTGGTCATAAATTTGTGATAAAGAGTAAAAAACTTTACTACTGCTGCTCAGTTAAATCCTATAGCTCGTCCAATTGAAGTAACTTCTAGAATCCTGAATTAAACATTTGGATGCAGCGACAGAAACGAATAAAGCCAACTTATACCAGTCATTTTTCTTTTCTGCATTAAAATAGTGGTAGATGTTATTCTGTATGGCTAGTTCGTAAGCAAGAATTCTTCCATTTGTAAGATATGCGAAGCTAGCTCATCATCTTGAGTAGCGCTAAAGCTAAACACAGGCTTGTACCGACTTAGACCTAAAATTATTTTTATTAAAAAAAAAAGAAATAAAGTAAAGGTAATTCCTACCTTTCTTACTACATTCTTCAACAGAGTTAACATTTCTTACTTTTTTCACATGATCTTCTAAAGTGGATTGCGGAACATTAAAACTTTGTGATACCCACAAAATTTAATCCCATGACTCACGAGTAGTTTTTCTTTTATAATGCGATATGTTGTAGTTAACTAAAAGCAAAAAAACCACTACTGAAACTGGAAGTAACAACAGGTCTGATAAAATCGGGTTCCCGGTTTTGCCCGGTTTGTTTTTTGATTTTCGAACTACTCGATTTTGTCGAACTTGTATCTTTACTAAGACATTAAATATTATTTAAAATTTTTGGTAATGAAATAATATTCAAAATTATTGGCCAAATTAAAGGTAATATATTAGGTTACACGTATTAAATTTTGAAATGGTCATTAGTTATTTATTAGAGGAAAAAACTATTTACTTACCTTAAAAATCGAGTTTGCTACACAAAAAAAAAGGCGAGGCGAGCGGCACAGATTACTAAAATGAAGTAGAAATGAAAATACGCTACTGTTGGCGGTTTAGGGATACTAACTTTAACATTGTCTGACAGATGGCAGCAGACAGTTAGAAGAATGAAGAGATACCCGGTTTCATCAACCCACCCGGTTTTGCACAACTCTCCCCTACATATCTTATTGCTCTATAAACTTTATTAGTTCGTAAACACAATTTCATAAACCTCACAAAGACAATAATTTTCTTGGGGGTAATCTAAAGAGTCGTCTTAGTCACAACTAAAATTTGAAATATATATATATATATATATATATATATATATATATATATATATATATATATATTGATATGATTGGTGTTTAAAGAAAATAATTTATAAGTTATATACTAGATAATTTTAGATATAACAAGTATTTGGTTATTTTAAGAAGTTATATACTAGAGAATTTAATAAAAATATATTTATGTGAGGGCATTTTTAAGAAATTAGCATATAAAAAGTATTTTTTTAGTAATTATGATGTTGTAGATATATTTAAGTGAGCCATGTGACTAGGCAACCAGATATACATACTCTGAAGTGACGTTTAAGAATAATTACGAATATAAAGTGGGGTTATAATGATAATATGTTGTTTAAAATGTGTAATTTATTAAATTAAAATGTTTAATTTATATAAGTTACTGATTTAAATGTATACTCTGATCTGAAAAGCCTAAATGCCAACAAAATTCTCGATAGATAAGTAAGGAATTCTCTAGATCACCGGAGATGGCTTTGTTTGCGAAATGGTTTGTTCCAGAAAATTCAGACATGTATTTAATAGAGCAAATGGAACATGATTTCTTACCAGATGGTTCTGGAACATCCAAAAAGATATAAATACCCGGTGATTTGGATTCAAAGCAGTCAGAAAGTTTAAGTCAAGTCAGTCAGAAAGTTTAGTAAGAAATATGAAAGTTAGTTGGAGTCAGTCAATCAGTTACAAATAGTCCAATTGTTTAATATAGTGAGTTAAATGAAGATTAAAAATTATGCATATATTTTAATGCACATTTATAATTATACACAAATAATTATTGAAGATTATCAAAGTATATTAGAAGAATATTGGATGGATATTAGAAGGAATTAAAATTATATTATGATTGGAGATTAGTATAAATCAACTTATAATAATTGGATATTGGTATATTGAAAAGAAGAATAAATATAAATGCTGTTTGCTGGTTTGCTTGGTGGTTTATAAATGCTGGTGAAGAAAAATATATCTTAAATTGGTAGAAGCTGATAATTGGAAAAAGTAATTTCACAAAATCAAGGATAACCGAAGTACGAAGACATTCAGTGGTGATTAGAATCTATATAGTGGAAAACAGTTCATTTAGGCATTCAGTGAAAGAAAGGTACAAAATTTTGTTAATATAATTTAGTTAGTGTCATAACAATTTCAATTTTGAAGATAGTTTGTTTAAATTTTACATTGTCTATAGATTTTAATTAGTTTTATAAGAATATCAATTTAAAGATAGTTTATTTTAAATTTACATTGGCTAGGTTAGATATATATGTGTGTTTCATAATAGTTATAATAAAGATAATTTAAAAAAGTACTTACAAACTAATTCTTTGAGAACCGCGATAAAAACCCTATATTATTAAAAATACTCATTGCTCATCATTCAAACAAACTATACATCATAACAATATGTATATATATATATATATATATATATATATATATATATATATATTGCAAGAGCCTATTTGTACTTTTCAGCAAATATAACACTTAAATGTTTTTTGTTTAATAAGGTAATAGGTACTTCAATATCATATAACAAACAGTTGGATAAACAGATAATATCTATGTTAGTAAATAACTAAATTAAGTATATAGGTACGTGTAATATAATAATTATATATATATATACATATATATATATATATATATATATATATATATATATATATATATATATATATATATATATAATAGAAATTTGATTTATACCTTTGCCTAAAAAGTCAGTGAGGATGTTTTCGTAATTGCGTTCAGATAGATTTGGAGGTAAATTTCCAACGAATAAAGCTAAATTTGGTCCGTGTGGATCTTGCTTGAGTTGTAAATAAAACCGCATTAACTCCATTTGCCGAATGCTATCTTTTCCCAGTTGTTTCATTATTTCCCATGGTCTCTCGTTCCACGAAAGAACACGTTCAGTAACTAGAAATAATAATCAAACACATTCATTATTTTAATAATTCTTACATTTAAATATTATAGTAGAAATAAAAAAGAATAAATAGGAAACGCCCTATTTATTAGAGTTTGATTTAATAAGAAAACCAAAATTAAATGACAGTTTAACATCTTGACAAATCAGGGCCGGTTCTAGGGTTTTGAGTGCCCCGGACAAAACTTTCATACAAGAATATACAAATTTGCTGCAATTAAAAAACTAGTAAAAAGGCAAAAAAATCAAAATTACACAATACAGAACTGTAACAATTTATTAATGTAAAAAATAATATAATAATTATTTACTTACAACTGATGCAACGTATGGAGTAGCATAACGAGCGCATTTGAACCTTGAAAAGTAAGTTATACTATTCCAGTTGTATACATGTGACAACCAAGGTTTTTTGTCACGTCATTTGTTAAAAAATCAATAACATAGTTAAGTAAATTATTATTTTTTTTTGAAAATAATATATTTTGAAATGTTCTTTCGCATCAAAATCATCAATAGATTCATAATCATGCTGTCTCTTTATATAGCGCCTGCGTTGTGTATAAAGATTAGTTCATTACCTAGTACTTCAGCTAGCATTCACCCGATTGCCAAGCTTTTTTAAAACCATTGAAACGATAATATTTAAGATATTTAGACCACGATTGTAATAAGTTAACAGCATTATTTAAATTCATTGAGTAGGCCTGGCCTGTAAGGTGTTACTCACAAAAAATGTTTATGTGCGACAACAGATCATACCAATAACTATTAATAATAGAAATTAATATTCGCCTATTTGTTCGGGTAACGTAAATGTTTCGTAATGAAAAATTGATCGAATAACAATATTCGTTAGTCTTTCTAATACATTGTTTCAGTGGTCCCGTTGTCTAGCAATAGCTGATTGAATATTTTTATCAATCACTGTAACTGTACAAGTTTTCAATTAAAATGACAAGTAGAAACTTGGCGACCAAGTATCCACATCATTGTTTTTAAAATTTTCGTTAAAATTTTGGTTGCTAACGGTAGTAAGATCCAGATTTGTTTTCGTTTGTTGAGTATTTAGATTTGAAATTGAGGGTATTTCATCGAAATCAGATGCAAAAGTCTCGCCGGGATCCAGACTCAATTGTAAGAATATATATATATATATATATATATATATATATATACATATATATATATATATACATATATATATATATATATACATATATATATATATATATATATATATATATATATATATATATATATATATATATATATATATATTCTCAATTATAATTGAGTTTGCTACTAACTTTTGCATCTGATTTCGATGAAATACCCTCAATTTTAAATCCAGAAGAAAATTCAAAAAAAGCGAAAAAAATACTGGATTCTATGGATATATATATATATATATATATATATATATATATATATATATATATATAAATATATATATATATATATATATATATATATCTATAGAATCCAGAATTTTTTTCGAATCTTCTTCTCGTTGATTTTGTTTTCAGATTTTTTTTTGATACCCTGATAATTTTTTTGGAGGCCTGGAATTATATTAATATTATTATTTCTTACCATAAATTTAATTATTAATTAGAATTATTTATTACGTGGATACCTACTTACTGAAATTTATGTAACGTAAAAGTAATCAAATAGTTCACAACGAACACATAGCAAAACTTTTTTATATTTCACTTTAAAGCATGTACTTCGAATGGTATTAGTTACTGCAAAGTTTGGAGGAAGACAAAATTATTTAACCATTGAGGCGTATGACAGACGAAGGATTGTCACTGACTATAATCTTCGTCTGTTTTTTAAATAGATTATGGTGATACGTAATACCGCTTACAAATATTTAAAAAAAAACTTTTCAGATATTAAACATGTGTCTGCATCAATGCTATGTGATCAAAGCAATAAAAATTCTTAGGTTTTATTATTTTTATTAGTAAATTTTTGTTTATCTCTTCTTTCTTTCTTTATATTTTTTGAGTTATTATAAATTTTGACTTCAAATAGTTTTCTCATACAATATTTCATATTATTCTTGTATACTAATATTACTTTTATTCAATTAATGTCTCATTAGAAATAATTAATTTTAATTTATAAAATCACAACCATACTTTTATTCAACTGTATGCGGTTCTACGTAATATAAATTAGAATAATCAAATATATACCTCCTCTATCCAGTAGGACTTCGCTGCATCGATAATCTTCGGCATGGCTGTCTTCTAACCCAAAACGATTAAGAGCGTCGCTGATGAGATCACCAACATTTGTGTTAGAATCTACAGGCACGGTGCAGTATGCCTGAGATACTTGTAACTTACCGGGATATACCCGAACTTCGCCAGCGTCGTTGTCCCTGTCCCTATAATAACAAAATCATAATATAATATCTACAGCCCGTGCTACATTCTATATATTATACAGGGTGGTGCTTAAGTAATTGTACAAAAAGAAACAGTAGATTCTACACTTTAAAATATTACGATTTAAGCCGAATTGCTTTAATAAAATGTTGATATTAAGAAAGATACAGGGTGTTAAAGTGCAAATTAAAAATTTTATTTTTCGCTATAACTTTCATGTTTGTAAACATTTATGTATAAAAATTTACAAATGGGTACTTTGAATATGAGAAATTATAATTTGATGCACACTTTGATGTAACTGATAGAGATCGCCACATATGCCACATATGTGGTATAAACTTGCACTTTTTTGCTCTTTTTCTTTTTTTTTTCTTCCATACATCAAAGGTGTCACTGACAAAATCGACAAAATTCTCAAACCAAGAGGAATAAAAACAATATCTACCCCCCAACAAAAACCTTCATCTCTTGTCCGATCAATCAAAGACAATATTCCAAATGAACAGCACGGAGTTTATGAAATTCATTGTGCAGACTGTCCCCGATCCTATATATGCCAAACAAATCGTAGAATCCAAAATAGGATTTATGAACATTCCATTTCTGTTCGCAATTCCGATTCAATTTCAGCTCTCGGTCATCACTATCTTCATACAGGTAACAAAATTGATTTTGAAAACTCCAGAATCATAGCCCCCATCCGCTTCTATAAACCAAGAATTATCCGAGAAGCCATAGAAATAGAAAAAAGGCCAAATTGCCTTAATAAAAGAGATGACGCCATACGGTTACCTTCTACATGGAGACCTCTCATAAAGAAAATATCGCCCCCTCCATCCTCGAATCAAAATCCCACTGTCAGAGATGTTCGCGACAACTCTCGCGCGAATCCCCACCCTAACCCTTACCTGGGTCACGTCACCATCGACAGTATAAATGAACCGTCCCCTGGTCCTAGTCGTAGTAGTGAAGTGACTAGTGAGTGTAGTAATGTCTGGGGCTCGGGAGACTGAGACCTCGGAAGCCCTGAAGAAGACATCAGAGAGGATGTCGAAAGCTCGGCCCAATGGATATCAACGCGGTTCAACCCGGAAGACTGGTGAGTTTAATATTAATTTTTATAATAGTATTAATCTTTATGGTGCCACAACAACCATAAGTCTACATTCAGCAACTAATAAAATAAAGATAAAAAGGGGAGTCAGGCAAGGTGATACCATGTCACCAAAGCTGTTCATTACCGTTCTTGAGTATGCATTTAAAAGACTAACATGGCAACAGAAAGGAATATCCATCGATGGAGAAAGTTTAAACCATCTATGTTTTGCGGACGATATCGTGCTTCTGGCAGATAATCTGGGAGAGATTAAAGACATGCTCCAAGACCTGAATGACATACTACAAGAAACTGGGCTGGAGATAAATTTCGAGAAAACCAAAATGATGACCAATATGGTTCCCAGCGAAGAGATACAGATCAATAACAACAATGTAGAATTAATCGATAAATACACATACTTGGGTCATGAAATTAGAATAACCAGAGACAACCAAACCTGTGAGCTAAATAGACGAATCACGTTGGGATGGGCGGCATAGGGAAGGATGAGACACATTTTTAAAACAAATACCCCAATTCACCTGAAAAGGAAGGCATTTAATCAATGCATCTTACCAGTCTTCACCTACGGAGCAGAGACCCTAACTTTAACGAAAGCTACTGCCGAAAAACTGAGGGTAACACAAAGGCGAATGGAGAGATCAATGCTGGGCCTGACCTTGAAAGATCGCGTGAGAAATGAGGAGAAACGCCGATGAACTGGCGTAGACGATATTATACTGCGAATCGATAAACAAAAGTGGAGGTGGGCTGGACATGTTGCTGGAATGGAAGACGGAAGATGGACGAAGAGATTATTGAAGTGGAGACCAAGAGCCGACAAGCGAAGTCGAGGCAGACCACCCACCCGATGGACCGACGACCTAAGGAGAATAGAAACAAACTGGATTGCAGCGTCCTCCAAACGTGAGAGATCACGTTTGGAGGAGGCCTATATCCAACAATGGATGTGAAAATGGGGCTGGATGATGATTAATCTTTAGCTCTAGGTTTAATCGTACTAATCGCGGAAATCTTTTCGAACATACATACATATATATATATATATATATATATATATATATATATATATATATATATATATATATATATATATATTAATTACCATTTAAATGAGAAAAAGCCCAATTAAAGGTTAAAGTAAGTTTATTGACGTTTCAATTTCCACTTCGGAAATTGTTCCCAAAATACAAAAATTACTAATGTCTGTATAGACATTATAATCATTATTTATACACATAATATTATAGACATTATCCTCTTGATAATAGCTATTATATAATAATCTGATCAACCCTAAATCTTTCTACCTTTTATTAAAGGTGTCAATGACAAGATAAGTAGAACTCTTAACATTCTAAACATGAAAACCATCTTCACTACTCACTCCAAGTTAGCCAATTTCATCAGATCCGTAAAAGACCAAATCCCAATGAAGACCATGGTGTCTACGAGATACATTGTTACAATTGCCCACTTACATACATAGGACAGACAAACCGACGAATCCATAACCGTTTTTACCAACATTTTATATCTGTCAAACATTCCGATACTATTTAAGCCCTAGCCCAACACCATATTCAGACAGGCCACAAAATATATTTCGAAAAAGCAAAAACCATTGCTCCCATCCGCTCTCTAAAATAGAGAATCATTCATAAAGCTATCGAAATTGAAAAACGGTCTAACAGCTTAAACGCGTGTGATGACGCTAAACGACTGCCAGCAACATGGTGACTGCAGCTTCAGCAACCCACCGCCACAACCTATCCCGCTCATACCGTTTCCGAGCATACTGAGAGTATAAAACCAGCTACGCAGCGTAGGACTGGTCGTCACTCGACACTGAGGAGGCAGGAGGCAGATTGAGACCTCAGTGCCGTTTGACGGTTCTTGTATTTCTACAGAAAACGATATTGGTACGTCACGAGTGAGGGCAGTAGGCTGATTGAGACCCTGAAGTCGAACGGAACCGTATCATTCTTGATAATGGCTCCAAAATGGGTGCCTAAACTTCGAATTTTAAATTCTTCCTCGAGAACTTGGTAATTTATATCATCATCATCATCATCATAGCTGGCTCGAAAATCCGTTGTGGATCTTGGCCTGCTCACAAAAGTCGCCACTCCTGTCGATTCCTGGCAACTTCCCTCCTTCTTTTAACCCTAAGAATCTGTAGGTCTTCTTCCACATCATCAATCCATCTCATTCGTGGTCGTTCTCTGCTTCTTGTGACCTCTGGTTTTGAAAATGTTAATTTCTTCGTGTATTCGTGATCTGACATCCTAGCAATGTGTCCAGCCCATCTAAGTCTCTGCACTTTAACGAATTTCACAATATCTGGATCGGTGTATAACTGATATAGTTCAAAGTTGTATCTTCGCCATAGCCCATTTTTATTAACGGCCCCAAAAATCTTTCTAAGAATTTTTCTCTCAAAAATACCAAGAAGTCTTTCATCATTTTAAGATAAGGTCCACGTTTCTGCCCCATATATCAAAACCGGTCTTATTAAGGTCTTGTATATATTAAGCTTTACTGCACGTTTTATATTTTTATTTTTTAAATGTTTCTGGAGACCGTGAACAGTTCTGTTTGCTATTGCTATGCGTCTTTTTATTTCGTCGCTTGTCGTGTTTGTTGCGTTTACTAGCGATTCAAGATATGTAAATTCTTTGACTTGCTCAAAGGCATTATTGTTAATTTGAATTCTCTGTTGGATATTTTGAGGGTTTTTAGAAACCAACATATACTTGGTCTTTTCCTCGTTTACCACAAGTTGTAATTCACTTGCTGCGTCCGCAAGCCTTGTAAAACACTGCACCACCATCTATTAAAAATAGTTCCATTCATTCTAATATTCAATTGTCTGATTGCCTTTTCCAAGGCAATAATAAAGAGGAGACACGCCAATGCGTCCCCCTGTCTTAGACCATAATTAATATCAAAGAACGTAGAGTTTTCTCCTTCAATTCTAACGCATGAGCTTACGTTTTGTATTGTTAGTTGGGTCAACTTAACTAACTTAGGTGGGATCCCAAAGTCAATTATTGCATTATATAATGCAGTTCTTTTCACACTATCATAGGCTGCTTTGAAGTCAATGAAGAGATGGTGTGTATCTATGTTATATTCTAGTGACTTTTCTAGAATCTGCCTGTGCTTGAATTTTATGTGTAGTTGATTTTCCAGTTGTGTAGTTGCAGTAAATCCGCATTGATATTGACCAACAATATCCTTTGTAAAATGTTTAAGTCTTTCAAATAATACATTGCCGAAGATTTTATACGCAGATGCTAATAGAGTAATGCCTCTATAGTTCTTACACTCCAGTTGATCACCCTTTTTATGCAACGGACATATTATTTCCTTCAGCCACTCTTCTGGTGCCCATTCATTCTGCCATATAAGTACTATTAGTTTATGGATTGCTGCAAACAGTTGATCACCACCTTTTTTTTTATAAATTTCCGATTTCATCGATTCCTGGGGTTTTATTGTATTGATTTCTGTAACAAAATATCTCGTATATTTGCCCATAGTTGGTTAATATCCTCTTCTTCTTCGAAGTTTTTTGTCCTTATTTGATCTTCTATTTGCTATCTGTATACATTTGCAGTGTCGGAATCTTTTAGTTTATTAATGTCGATTTTTTCTCTCCTTCTCCCGATCTCTTTTTTTAAATTGGATATTCTCTCTTTAAATCGTGCTTTAACTAAATAGTGATCACTATCTATGTTTGCTCCTCTAAAATACCTAACATCTAATCAGTTAGAGCAGTGTCTTGCATCGATGATTATATGATCTAATTGGTTAATCGTTTCATTATTAGGAGATTTTCAAGTTCCCTTATGTATATCTTTATGGGGAAATCGTGTTCCATCTGGTAATTTACTTAATTATATATTTATATTATATTTACATATGTATTTTATATTTATATATATTTATATGTATATATATATATATACAGTTGTAGTAATCTGAAAATTGCATATAGCACGAATAATCAGTGCAAAAAGAGGTTGTTCTGCTAACAGAGAGAGACCGAATATAGTATGAAATTAGTACCGATACGAGCTTGTTTTTAACACAAATTAGACTCAATTCTAGTTTTGTCAAAGTGACATTCAGTTTTGATAACGGAAACGTCAAATATACGTTTATTTTTTTACAAGTAATAATTCTGGTTTTATTCGCAAAAAAAACCTAATAAAGAAATTGATATTTCAAGTTAGGAAAATCGTAACCTTTACAACCGAACATAAAATTTAGATTATTAAATGGCATTCTTTTATGTTACCGTAGGACGATATAATCAGTAGGTTTTCGATTTCACTCGAAGGCCCTGTACCAACAAAATCCGCAATTCACAGCATTATTTATAAATTTGAAACTGCCATATGTCTAGCTGAAATCAATTTTCTCCGTAATAGCTACCTAATTTGAAGATAAACTGTTACTAGTACTAGCACTGTACGAAATATGGTGTTTGTGAGGATATGATGGAACGCACTAATCCTGACGAAAATTTTATGAAAAATCTTGTTTACACATGAGACGTCTTTTCCTTTAACTGGCCATCACAATTCATCTGTTACCGTAGGATACTCTACAGAAAATAGGCGCATAGTGTTCCTTACAAAACACAGTACCGTCAAAAAGTCAACGTGTGGGCTGGTATTTTAGGTAACAACGTAATTGGCAATTTTTTTATTGTGAGAACTTTGTAACGTCGTAAATACCTAGATCTCCTGAGTAATTACTTAATTCCAGCAGTTCGAGCATTACCTATTAATATGGATAAAATTTGGTTGCAACAAACGGCTATCCAGCTCACAATTCATGGGAGGTGTTAGATTTTTTAAACATTACCTTTTCAGATGTAATTATTAGTACAAAGGATATCATAAAAATGCCACCTCGCTCTCCTGATCTTGAACCTTTGGACCTTTTCGTATGGAGTTATGTGAAGCAACAAATTTACCGACATGAGTATGAACGTGCCGGAAATTAAGACCAATTATGTTAAAAAATCATTTTTTCATTGTATAATTGCCTTCTGAACACCCGAAGGCAATTATGCAATAGATTGGGCTACTGTTTGGCTAAACGTGGTGGACTTTTTGAATATTTAATTTAAAATAGTTTTAATGAAATTTATAAAATTCTTATTTTTTAGAATAAATTGTTTTAATTTATGCCGTTAAGAATTTATATTATTTTTTATAAATTAGGATTAAAGAAACTGTTGATTAAATCTAAGATATGAACTTGCGTTTAAATCTTGTAATCACATCAATAAAATATTTCCACAGACCATCTAAAAAATAAACTTTCTTTCGACACCAATGTACTTACAAGACTTCCTATAGTGCTTACGGGTCTATCACAGACATGTGGTTACATGTTATTCTCTCGGTACAAGTCTATATAATATTTTTTCTCAGTTCGTTGCTTTGTCTTAATGCTCTATATGTGTATATATATATATATATATATATATATATATATATATATATATATATATAATGTACAGGGTGTCAGAAACTCTCCTGACAAAGGAAAACCGGAGATTACTTACATAATTTTAAGACAATTTAACTCAATTTACATAGTCCGAAAATGCTTCCTATTTGAAGATGACCGTTCATAGGCATTCGTTTTGGGTAGGTCAACGAGTATTTTAACGTATAACTTTTTAATATGTAACTTTTAAGCATTTGTTATAATAGATTATTAAATTTTCAGATATTCTAGTACTAAAAGGTACTCTTAATTTAAGTCGGTAGAATACATCGTTTTCGAGAAAAATCGATTTGAAAATTTTTGGTTTTTTTGTTATGAAAGTTAAATTTATATTTTTTGCACTAGTAGGCTTTGAACTGTCAACAGAACTATAACCTACGTTTTTCATTGTCAAACTCTTGTCAGTTCGTGCAGTTTCTCTTTTAGTTTTTACTTTGTGACATTTAAACACAATAATTTTAATTCAATAAAAATGGTTTTTACTAATGAGGAATACGCTGAAAAATTTCCTGATTAAGAGCAACGAGTTTAGTGTTCCCAAAAAATAATGAAACAGTGCGACATAATAATGTAACAGCACATAAACATGTCACTTTAATGGAAGCTTAGGAAAATTTAGAAATTAGCGTTAGAAGACTATCTTTCATGTATTTCACAATTTCAAAATCCTCCGCAAGTTATATCCTTTTAGTTTACAAAGGTATAAGCACTGCTATAAGGAGATTGTCCTGCTTAAAAAATTTTCAAATCGATTTTTCTAGAAAACGGTGTATCATACAGACTTAAAGTAAAAGTACCTTTTAGTACTAGAATATCTAAAAATTTAATAATCTAGTGGCATAAATGCTTAAAAGTTACAGACCTAAAAGTTATGTGTTAAAATACTCGTTGACCTACCCAAAAACGCCTATGAACGGTACTAGAAATTCGCAATTAACCCTCTAACTGCAAGATTCTATAAATTATTCTGTATAGTTGGGAATTGTTTTTAAGTTTATTAATGTATTAGAAAAAGAATAGAAACTAGAAAAGCTATTGAAATGTAATTGTCAATTTTTGTTTGGCTTACAGGTAAAAACAGGTAAAGGAGTCCTCAGGGGACCCTTGTAGGTTTAAGTAAAAATAGCGTTTTATTCATTTAAATGGATTTTATTAAAATAAATTTAAAAACAAACGAAAAAGAATGTGTGTACACTATTTTTGATGGTGATAATTATAAAAACAGTTTTTGGATTAGGACAACATAAATGAAGATCACATTTGCTACACACACATTGAGTTTTCGACACTTTGCAAAATTTACATTTTTTTTACCACTCTCTTTGTTGAGCCAAAGTGGAAAGTGATCAATACCGTCGAAGAGAATGTAATCAAAGGATGTTTTGCATTTTTTCCAATGCCAGAAGTAGTTGGTTGCAGTGAGCTCGATTGTGATTTTGATGTTGAAGTTCGGCCAAGTACACGTTTTTCAGCAGCAATTTGTTCTCTGAATTCTAGTAGCTGCAACAACTTTTCATGTTCCGCTGAGATATTGCTCGAATCATTACATTTTTCAGCATGTATGGGACGGTACAAAATATAAGCGTTTGTTGCAGCCATGTCGATCAAGTGGTAGAAAATTCGAACGATTGCACTACGTGTGTTCGCTCTAATATGGTAGCGACCCATCAATCCATCCCTCAGATCGACTCCTCCCATATGTCTGTTGTATTCGCGAATGATCTGCGGACAGTTGACTTAGATGTATTTCTTTTTCTAGCGATCATATCATGGCACTTTTGCAATATGTTGATTTGGATTTGCTCTCAAAAACGGCTCAATGCCAACGTAAGACGATGCCAGCCGCACGTTCTGAGCCGGTATCATAAATTGTATTGAAATCAGTAAAAGTAAAGACGTATAGAAATTGTCGAAGTAAAGGATGTGATGAAAAAAACTGGGTACCTATGGTCTGTGACAAACGTACAACAACGTTTAATGTGCTTCCAAGATCGGGTGCGCCAGGAAGAATTATATTGTCGCCTGCACCATTGTACATTTCAAAACGATATGCGTAACTTTGAGAATTACAAAGCACAAACAGTTTGATGCCCCATTTGTGCAACTTATTTGGCATAAATTGACGAAGATGATGCTTGAGATTGGTCGAACGCATCTACTCATCAACACATAATCTAGCCGTCTTTGGAATTAAATCGAAACGATTGTTGACCTTATCAACCAATTTCCGGATGCAAAACAGTGGATCATAGCCTGGCTGACCTTTTCGAATGCGCTGCCTTTCATCTTGAAACGATGTGTTTCTTTATTTCCATAAACTTTTTTACAGGCATTGTATTCTGGATGGGGGAAAACGCGTTTTTGCTCCAGTAGTTCTTGAGATTAGGGTATCGATAAATCGACATGTACATCAACACTCCGATAAATCTCCGAATCACATTTTCTTGACGAGCTACTACGTTTACATGCAAGCGTATTGATCGCTTACGCCACGTTACCTTGGTAAATTGTTCCGAATCTTTTTTGATATCCTGAATAACTGAAATGAGAATAAAAATAGTACACTATTGCTAAAGTATGAGTATATAATTATTACCTCTCCCAGTAAAACCACCAATAGAAGACACACTGCCGTTGTAATTGTTGATGATGCAGCAGGTGCTTCTATGTCACTGATATTTAGCGACATATTCACGTTTCGAATAAATTAGTCGCTTATTTCACCTACTTGCATTTCACGGATACACTCTGTAATCATGTCATCTGAAGCAATCTCATCCGGCTCGTAATCTGGGTCGATGTCTGGATCATCATTGCTATAATCACCTTTTGACCAATCCGTTTCAACCCAGTCCATAAGTTCTTGGATTTCATTTTTTTTTTTCATTATCGACAAATTAACCTTTTTCTTTCTCCAGTTGTTGTTCCCTGTCATTCCCAGAAGCAAAATATACAAATAAGTGATGAAACATTAAGAAACAATAGCACAACAACACAACATGACAATCATAACAAAGTGAGACGAAACTTCACATAAACCGGCAAGGGGTCCCTCAGGAATCCTTTTTATTTTCGCTTCTAAAGCATACTCAGAATACTTGTTTTGTAATAATTCCAATATATAATGAATCTTGAAGCTCTAAACCACTCATAAAAAATGTTTTCACTAAATTCAGATTATTTGCAGTATCATAATTTAACTTCGAAAACATTTTTTAAATGAGAGATAAATAAATAATAAGCGAAGGGACCCTCAGTAACGTCTTACCAGTCAGAAGGTTAATGTAATCGATTCAACTCTGAACGATAAATAATCATACCAATATTTTTTTTTAAATAAAAGCGTTCTGGAGTTATTAAAAAAAAACTACTTACAAGGCGTCATCTTCAAAGAGCTTTAGCACCCTTAGAAGGCCATTTCGGTCTAGGTAGGTGAATTGGGTTAAATCGTCTTAAAATTATCTGAGGACTCGGCGGTTTTCGTTTGTCGGAAGAGTTTTTGGAGACCCTGTATATATTTAAAATGTAATCAACAGGTGAATTGCAGAAGTTTGATCGGTCAAATATTGGCAAATGAAAGACGTCACCTAGGTACTTCATTAGTTAACTAGAATACGTTTCGCTTTATTATTTTTTAAAATCATCCTCAGTCCTTTACAAAAAACGGGTGTGGCACTGCCGGTAGAAGTTACACTTCTATACACGCATTCGCCGTTACAAATTTATTTGGGAGTCAATCTGCACAATCATTACATATATAATGCTATAGGTAAGACATAGCAGAAAGAGAAACAGAATTAATAACAACTTACTAACAATTAATAAACAACATTTGACCTGTAATAGGAGTTAAATGAAGGATTGAATCAATATTTTGATGAAAATGTATATTTTTATTTTCATATACGTATGAAAGGAGTTGAATGCAAAAATTTCTTTACACATACTCTGCAGTAAAATTCATTGTTTATTTTGTTATTAATATAAAAATACAATGCACTGGCAACATAATTCAATATAATAATACAATACAAGTTAAAATGCAATATTCATAAGTATTTAAAAATGACAATAATATACATAAAAAAATACACTACAATACAGTGCAACATAATTCAATATAATAATACAATATAAATTAAAATGCAATAATCATAAGTATTTAAAAATGACAATAATATACATAACTTTTCTACTTACATGTTTAATTTACCATGTCATAATATTAATAAAAAAGTCCTCCCCGACTGCGAATCGAACCCCGGTCTCTCGCGTGACAGGCGGGGATACTGACTACTATACTACCGAGGACATGACACAAACGCATTTCAAAATTGACAGTTCTGGGTCATACAGTGATTTATTGAGATTATTATTTTGAAATACAAAAGACTAATATAATTATGAATATTTAATAAATAATACAAAACATATCACATAAATAATAATTTTAATAAATATTTTATTATATATATATATATATATATATATATATATATATATATATATATAATATTATATGTATATATAATATATGTAATATTAAATATATACACAAAAGGAACATTTTTATATTCGAGAGAGGAAGAGGGAGAAAATATATCTTCTGTCTCTCTGTTACTCATTATCTTACATATGTAATGATTTCACAGATTCACTCCCATACAAATTTCCAACGTGGAGCGCGCGTATAGAAATATAACTTCAAAAAGTAATGATACTAGAATTTAGAATATAAACGAACAGGGTTCATACCTACTTACAAAACAATTTGTAGGTTTTTATGATGTTATGAAAAACGCTGGATTTAAACTTTTACACAAACGAACGATCTAAAACATTTAAAACTTTTTTTTTTTTTCAACGACACTAGTACGTTTTTCAAAAGAACAAAACCCCTGCAATAAACTACACCCAAAATTGCCTTATTAAATGCATTTCCCGTGACGTGTAATCGTTTGTAATGTAAAATATTAAATTTTGCATTTTTTCATATATTTCAAATCACTCATAATTATTACCACAACTAATAATTGAAATTTTATGTCAGGTTTTAAAGATTGATCTCTAAAAATGGAAATTTTACTACAATTGGTCAACGAAAATGATCAATTTTATTGATCTCACGAGAATCGTAAAAAATGACAAAAATCGCGCTACGATAATTTATTTAACACCTTTAGAAAAACATTGATTTAGCGCAAGTAACTGACATGCAAGTTACATTTTTTATTTGAAACATTTTTTTCTACGGTGTACAGATTCCTGATAAATCGATTTTTTTTTGTATTTTTACCTTTCTGCGAGGGCGGTTTTAGAGGAAAGCCTGGGGGTAAAAGTGGTAAATTTTTTTGCATCTTTTTTCGGGTCCAAAAATTATTATTTTCTGCAAAATTCAGCTTGTTTGTATGATTTTTAGGGGTCAACTCTCTGACAACTGGACTATATGAAGGGCAAGGAGTTCTAAGAGAACTGTTGCTCTGTTTTTGGGCTTTAGTAAAGCGTTTAATACGATTGATCGACAGGCGCTCTACTGCAAGCTTAGCTGTATGGGGCAGTGCTCTAAAATGTTAAAAATTATCAGATGGCTCTTTACAGGAACATACTTTACAATTTGGAGAAGAGATGGTGCGTCACGGATGTTTAACTGTAATGTGGGGCTCAGGCAAGACTGCTTTATTAGTCAGCTGATCTTTGTGTTATTTATTAATCACCTACATGTTTTTCTAAGAGTGGGTGTTAATTTAAATGGGTTGATAAAATGAACTTTATCTTATACTGATGATTTGATGCTGCTAGTTTTACAAATTATAATTATTAAATTAAAAGACTATTTCAGGCTATAGAATGTCAAGATCAACATAGATAACTTAAAAATTTTGGTATTTAGACAAGAGAATCTAAATATTATAAAAAATTGGAAAATAAACATAGAGTTGGTGAAAATCTTTAACAATTATTGCTATTTGGGAGTGAAATTGACACTGCGACTATCTTTTAGTGCCCATTTTAAGAAAAAACAACGAACGACAAGGACAGTTATAAATACGGCTTGGCTAGAGCTAAGGCTAACATTCCATTATTATCTAAGGAAGGTTTGGGAATTTGCATAATTTAAGAAAGTTAAGGCAGCGAGAAGTCTTTTTTATAAAAAATTGCTTAATATCCTGAGTTACTGTGCAAATTACATGTCGGATTGAGAAACTAACAAGAACATACACACTCTGGGCTAAAATTAACCGCCCACCTTAAAAATGGGTAATTTTTGATTTCTTATATCTCCTAAACCTGTTGTCTGAGAACAGTATATTCTTCCATTCCGCCATAGTCCAGTTAGCATATTCTCGCGCAAAAAGAAGTCTAGCCCTACGGTGTTGTGGGAGCAGTTGTGGTGCGCGAGCTGGACGAAAAGCCCATAAGTTTATTTCTGACAGTCTTCTTGTAATCGTTTGTCTACTCACACTAACGTTTCTCACCTCAAAAAGAGACCTACGAGCTTCAGGAGCGGTGCAAAAGCGATTTCTCAATACTTTAGTGACAATGAAGTGGTCATCTCGAACTGAAGTGCATCGTTTTCGGCCTTGACCTGGCCTGCAGTTGTACGATCCTGTCTCCCGAAATCGTCTGATCGCATCTTGTTCCGTAGTTCTGGGTACATCAAGTATACCAGCGATATGACGTTGACTGAACCAGCATTAACTAAAGCCACTGCTCTAGCAGCATCAGTTGGAACGAGTGGCATTTTTAAAATCACAAACAATAAATAAGTAAGCACTAAAATTTCAACTTAAACAATATTCGCTCACAATGATATAAAATTACAATTTTAATTGTTAATTTTAATTACAAATTTAATTTTAATTACAAATTGTTCAAGAATTGTTATTAACACGAAAACAGATTTGCAACAATGTCGTACAACGACTATATGTCAAAAATTCTTCGATGACACAAATTTAGGAAACAATTTGTCACAGGTAATCTAAACAAAACAATAATAAAAGTGGTGGGGTTTAATTTTGCTGGTGAGTTAAATCGTCTGTATTGATGAAAAACATGGCTAGTTGTTAAACTACCTAACTATTGTATTATCCAACATAAGCGAATAAATCAAAAAGGAAAATGTTGAGAAAACATGAGACTATAGTTAGGTTTTAATTTCAATATTTTATAAATGCTAAACTATTCCACAGGGTGATGCAAACTTTAAGAAAAAAACACAGTTTAATTCGTACACCCGGTATACAATGAAAATTTATCTGTTTAGCAACCATATTATTATAACGATATTTTTAAGGAATAAGGCTATAACATATTAAAAAAAATCACTTAACTCGGACTACCAGTTTAGGAGATATAAGAAATCAAAAATTACCAATTTTTAAGGTGGCCGGTTAATTTTGGCCTAGAGTGTATATATATATTTACGATAAAATACATAAAAATTACGTGAAAAGAGGACAAGTGCATGAGGAAGGACGCCTACTAAAATTTCTTCTCCTTAAAATGATAAGAAATCATTCTGGATAATTCTGGTTGGAGAAACGAATGCAAAAACTAAAATGTGGGGAGAAGAATTTATCACATAATGAGAAATATGAATTTTTGGGTGGATAAGCTAGAACTAATAGTAAAAGTGATCCTTGATGAAATAAGGCAAGAATCATTAGAGAGGGATGACGAATAGTGTTTCTCCAATCACTATAAAGATAATTGATAAAGGTAAGAGTTGATATGGGTTATTCGATATTTAAGATTAAATGTGATGCACTATATCTTAATAATATACTTAGTAGAGAAAAGGATAGGAAACTGCGTACTTTGTATAATGGAAGGAAGGTGGGAGCCTCCATTTTATGGAGCAATGTCTGGTATTACTGATTAATTCAGATTTGATTGGTATAGGAAAGAAATATTGGAAAGGTAGGAATTGTTACAACTCATGAGAGGATTGGGATGATTTGGATTGGAAGGAACTAGTTAGATATGTAAAGGAAGCATGGCAGTTTAGCTATAATCTTGGAATTTAACTAGTAGCTTCATTGCATGCTAATATATCCATGATATGATGAATATTTATGGTGTCTGAAGTCATCATATAAATTTAAATTATCATATATAAATATTCTGTTTATTATTTGCTTATACTATTAATTAATTAAAGAGTTAAAATCTCATTTTTTTATTGTTACTGAAAAAAAAATGTTTTTATATTTTTTATATTCTGGTCAATCCCCAAGATTAAGTGTTATGGGGAAAATGTTTATTTTAATATAGAAAGATGTTATCTATATATAATCAAGCAGTAAAACATTTTTGAATTGAACTGAATTAAATTTGAATTAAATATATACCTGAATCTGAGAAAAACTGCTGGTCTTTTTCCTTCTTTCCTATGCAGGTTTAGTACAGGAGTTGGATCCTGCATTACTGCTTCATCCGGTGAATAAAGATCAGTTAGATGAAACGAATTTGGATCTTTCGTAATATGAAACGCCCGAAGTGCCTGCGTCAGGACTTGTCTCAAAGGTGCCTGTCTTGGAACTACAATGATTCTGAATATCCGTCTGCGCAAAGAGTTGTTCCCGTCATATACCTTAATTGCTTCTGAAATAAAAAATATTGTAATTTGTAAATAAGAAACGTAAAAAGTTCGTTCTTATAGTATTTTATTTTGATGTAGTCTGTAATTACTTTATAGCACAAACAAAAAGTACCCACATATTCTGCAACTTACTTTTACTCATTCTATTGATTCCGAATTGTTATTATTCAAAATATTATTAGTATCTCTTTTAATTGGGTACTGTTTATAGTGTGAAAAATGTTTCGTATGCATATTATATTCTGTTTAATAGACTTCAAGTTTTATTGAATTATCCAATAGTATCCATTTCTATCAAAACAATAATCCAACGCGTATTTTTTTCTTATTAAATATAATTCTTATTTCCTAAATATATATAACAATGTTTCGCGTACATTTTTACACATAATAGTAAAATTATCACCATACAAACCAAGATAGGGTTTTAAAACGTGAACAAAATTTGCCGATTTAAATGATTAGTTTTCTTAATATCTTCTTCTTTTGAATATTTACTCTCGAAAGACTACAGAGATATCATGTATCGGATCATGCTTCTCTATTCTTTTCTGTCTAGGGCTCTGCTACAGAAGCCTCATAGACCATAGCCAATAATTTTTATGCCTTAATCCATCGGGTGTTGGAGACTTATTATAATTAGGAAAGTGAATGTAACTACTTGATATTAATTGAGCACTGCCTAGTGTTAGCTACTTTGAGAACATAACATACAACTGTTCCTTCAGTGATTTAGAAAATATTTGACTACTGTTGTCTTAACAGATTAAACTCTTAGTTACTGAAGAATAAGGTTATTAGTCAATTTCAGCACGGCTTTTAGGAAGGTAAGTCTTCAAATATCGCAATGCATTCTTTTAGTGAGACTTTAACTAACCTATTGATGCGGATAAATACCTTGTCGGGATTTTTTGTGATCTCAGTAGGGGATTTGACTGTGCTGATCATAACTTACTCATTAAAAAATTAGCAAATATTGGAATAAAAGATAATTACCTTCACTAAATTCCGCTGTACAATTTACTCTATATGCAAATGACACTTCAATACTTATATCAGATAAATCATATTTTCTTTTTCTTACTACGCCCTCTCCTTTCGAATGTTAGTGATCCAAATGGCAATTGCAGCTTGGAAAACTGCTGCACAAAATATTTCTGCAGATAAGCAAAACTATCTCTTTGGGTCTTTCAGCAACGAGTTTACATATCACTTGAAAATAACGAACTCTTGTGTGATCTTAGTTATTGACTTTTCAAATTACTTAAATCTTAATGCCGATCAAATGTATGCTTTTTATTTCCACAACACAAAAAAACATCTTTTAGATGCCGAATTATCAAAATATTTTAAACAAATTAAAACAGTGCAATGCCTATAGTCTTTGGGTTTGTACGTTGATGAATGTCTCAATTGGAAAAGGCAATGCTACCCACTTCGGAACGTCAAAGGCATACTAACTGAAAAACAGCTAATCATACTGTAATATGCTCAGGTGAAGTCTCGTTTGCAGTATGACCTAATATTTTGGGGCACGTCTTGTAAATTCAGTGAAGTCTTTCTATCTCAAAAGAGAATAATCCGCTGTATTTCTGGTATTTCTAGAATAACTAGCTGTAAGAGTTATTTTATTAGATATAAATTTTTAACTGTACCGTCCTTATATAGTTTTGTTTGTGTTTTTATTCAATCCAATCTCGACAAATTTCGAACTACTAGTTAAATTCACAGAGTCAGAATAAAAAACTAAATATAACCTTTTGTAGAGGTAAAACGCTTATTTACACACGTACAATAAAAAATCAAATAATATTTAATAAGCTACCAGAGTTAATAAAAAAATGTAAGAATGTGAGAACATTTGAATTGATTTTAAAAAATTTTTTATTCCAAAACGAATATTTTTTGGATGAATGTTTTAATGATTTTAAGAATTAATGTGTTTATAATTTATAATTATATACTATGTTTATAATTTTACATTTTGTATGTGTGTTTGTACTCTACTATGTAATCTAAGATTTGGCGTTATACATTTACATTTACTTAATATCTTTTCTGTACTGACTAATCCTATAAAAATTGTGTTTTTCAAAAAGGAAAAAAAATATTATCATTCCGCCAGGTTGAATTTTTCCTCTGAATATATTTAACGTACGGCACTTGTCAAGATCAAAGTGCATTCTAATATTATTAGAGAACATTTCTTCAGTTTTCGACATCTGATCCAGGTGGCTTAGAGTGGAAGCCAATAATTTTAAATCATCCATATACAGTAGATGGTTAAGCTTCAATACTACAGTAGTGTTATTTTGATGCTAAGACCTGTGTCAGTTAAGTTCAGTTGCTGGGACAGGGGTTCATCGCTAGACAGATTCACAGAGAACTTAACGAATCACCTTGGAATAGGCCCTGGTTGGTTACAATATTTTCAGTTTCGATATTGTTTTCACCAGGTATTTGGAGGAGAATTTTTATCTTCCAATCTGGCATAATATCTTTTAAAAAGGTCATTATGTTATCATGGACTATATATATTTTTAATGTATCTATAAGCCATTCATGCGGCACTGTCCAAATGCTTTCTTGTAGTCGATTAAAGCAGTAAAGAGGTTTCTTTATTTGGTGTTCTATGTAGCTCATGAAACACTTAGTGCATCCTTTATGTTGAGGCTCTATGATATTTTTTAGAGCTAAGTTTTGATAGGTACACTGGACTACACAGGATGTGACCAATTTATACAAAGTTGGAAGACAGGTTATTGGGCGAACTTGGTTGGATCTTGCGTGTTATTTTGATCCTTTGGTATTAAATAATTTGTTCCCTGAGTTAGTAATAATGGTATTTCCTGCGGATTAGAAATAGTGTAATTAATTAATGCTAATAAGCACTCATGAACACTCTAGAACTTCTTAAGTCAGAAGTTTTGAACTCGGTCTGGTGCAGGAGATTTCCAGTTATGAAGAATAAAACGTCTTCTCGGCATTCTCAAAAAGCGTATTGTCCGATATTCGTTTGGTACAAATTTTATATCTCGTTAGTAGACCAGAATGAACGGAGAGTTTTTGATTTAATGTATCCAGGCACTGTTGTGCTGTGTTATTTCTCGAGCATATTATAAGTGTCATGCGATGGTTAGCAATATTTCTTCAGCTCTTCTGATTAATTATTTACTTGTCGTTTCTCGAATATATTCTGTAATTTTTACCAATGTACCTACGCAACATAGACATAACTATGGTAATTAATAAACTAGCATAATGGCAGTATAGTATAAATATAAAATAGAAGTTTGGAATACCAACGGACTTCAACAATATACGGAAGAAGTCAAACTTTCATAAAAAAAAACGAGAAGCTTGACATTCTGCGAATTTCCGAAGCTTACTATACAAAAAAGCATTTTATTAGATTACTAAAATATAAAATGTATATAATGAAACATCCCAGTGAAAAAGCGCATGGAGAAATTTCTCAGTATACTGCCCATCCAAACAACATAATAACAAAAAAGAACACTATAAAGAATATTTTAAGACCTTAAATAACACATTTCTAGAAGAGACTACAATGCCAAAAATACTACTTGATAATCATGCCTAACATCCACCAAAGACCGACAATTAATAAAGGCTATAAAAGTGAATAATCTCAGATACCTTACTACTGGAGAATCGACTTACTGACCAGCTAATAGCAATAAATTACCAGACCTAACAGACTTTGCAGTTACTAAAGAAGTAGATAACGAAAAATGCAAAATAATATCATCTGATGTCGCTTGTCAATACTTATTACAATACATTCAGAAATTTTAACAAGCGAAATTCCACCTACACTTATAAAACCAATTGGGACATGTATAGAAACATGTTAGATGAACTAATTTCGTTAGATGTACCACTTGAAATAGAAAGTAATATAGGCATAGCGATCGAAGAGGTCACAACAAAAATCCAGGATGCAGCATGCGACGCCACTCCAACAATAATACATAAAGGAAAAATAAAGGAGATACCCGTATCAGTTAAAGAAAAAATCAACGTCAAGAAAAAACTAAGAAAGAAGAGAATGCAATATAGAACGGTAGATAATAAACAAAATTATAATAGGACCAACAGAGAACTGAAGCAGACACTCCTAGATATCAAAAATGGAAAGATCAAGAACTACTTACAAATGCTAACTCCCACCGAAGCCTTTAATTATACTAGTTATAAGGCTACAAAAATGTTCAAACGCCAACAATAATTAACCCCGCCTATCAAAAACCAAAATATTTAGACAAGAAACAATAAAGAAAAAACAGAAGCTTTTACAGAACACTAAATAAGAGTACCTTTTTAGTTCCTACTATACTGAAAAGCAACTGAATAGCAAAGAAATAGACGAAATATTAAATGTCTCTTTCAAAATGGACTTACCAATAAACAAATTTTTGCTAAACGAAACTAGAAACGTAATTATGAAAGAATTGATTGTTAAGAATGCCCCGGGTAATATTCTTATCACAGGCAAAGTTTTTCAGAAATTGCCCCGTAAGTGTTACCAACTACTGACGTACATTATCAACACCTTACTGATATTAGGATATTTCCCGAAGATTTGGAGAGTTACACAACTAATAATGATCCCAAAACCAGGCAAAAAGTTAGAGGAAATTACTTCCTACCGCCCAATTAGTCTGCTACCAATTATATCCAAAGTGTTAGAAAAACTAAATATTATGTCAACACACTAAAAGAAGTAATAAAAGCTAAGTCTCTAATTCGATACAATCAATTTGTGTTTCGTAATAATTATGGCAATATAGAAGTCCATAGAATAATTAATAAGATTCACGATGATTTCAATTAAAAATGCTACTGCACTGCAGCTGTTATAGACATGACACAAGTATTCAACAAAATATGGCATACTATTATATTATATAAAATAAAGAAACTACTCCCATATCTTCACCTCCTGGTTCTCAAATCTTGCCTATCAATAGATTTTTCCTTATCCAGCAAAATAATGATTACTCTTCCCTGAATCCCATCAAATTAGAAGTACCACAAGGCAGCGTTCTAGGACCAATATTGATACTAATTTATACAAAGACATATATACAATATATATATATATATATATATATATATATATATATATATATGTATATATATATATATATATGTATATATATATATATATATATATATATATATATATATATATACATACAAATATAGAAAGGAGGCATCAAGGCAGCTACAAACCAGTGAGAACAAAATTCAGAAGTGGTTATCCAAGTAGAGCATGAAAGAAAATGAAGGAAAATCAACAGACATTAGATTCTCTCCCCGCAAAAAAAATATTTACCAGTCCAAATGAACAACATTTTACCTTAAGCTGATATTTACGTTAAACATTTAGGAATACTGGGTAGAATACTGATTTCTAAAAAAATAAAATTAAATTTCTTGGTATCAAAAAAGTAATATGGTAAGTAATACATCTTTACACATTTTGAGTGGTTTTTAAAAAAAATTATCCGAATTTTAGATTTCTAATTATCAATTACATTCTAAAAATCTGGCTATTATCCCATAAGTTCCAAATTGCACAATATATTTTCTGGACCATTAAGCTTATAATATTTATTTGTGTATCAAGAGCACTAAGTAGATGTTTATGGCCGAGGGCCTCTGGCCCAAGTAAGTATGCCCCGAGGGCATACACATCTATTAATGCCCACGGTGCATACAAACTTTTATACCGTACTAGTTTGTTATCGTATTCAAAATCTAAATATTTTTAAAAATTCAGAAAATTTATCGTCTTGAGGGTGAAATATAATGAATGAAGATCTGTGGCTGTCAAACCTAAAAAATGAAAATGTCAGATCTATCTATCACCGGATCTTCCCAGAATGGCCAGTTTTATCTGAATAATGTTAAGTAGTTATAATAATTTAATTCTATATTTTGCAACTTTAATAATACATCTTATTAAGAAGTTATCAATTTTTTTTGTGTTAATGCCTGTGCGGATCATAAAGTGCACTTTATGCCCGCATGGGCAAAAAGTATGTCATGTTTACTTCAAGCAATTCCATAAAAAAATATAAATAGCAATCTTAGTTAGCGATAAAATTATTAATTTAAGTATTATTGTTTAAACGTGCTGCGACAAGTATTTAACTAATGATAATAATTGAAATACATATTTTGACGCAAATTTTATTGAGAGGACCTTGGGACAAACTTTCAAATGAGCTATTGCTAATTCAATCTAATATATAATTATCTTACAAAATGGCATTTGTCCGACCAGTTTTTTCTATTTTCTCGTATGACATTTTCTTCGGAAAGTATATTATTCTAGACTTATTTTTTGTTTTATTCACTTACCTTCATCGCGTTCCTCCTGGTTCTTATTTTGTTTATCCTGACGACTATCACGAGCTGGAGGGTGTGTTTGTGCATAATCCTCTGAGTCCCTATACCTGCCTGCATCGCCGCTGCTAAACTCCTCCGAAGTACTTCGTGCTGGAATATATACTATCCATCAGATGTATCCAGAAATATAATTATTGTTTATTCGATTATTATTAAAATATACGTTAGTAACTTACAAACTAAAAAAACACTAATAATAATCACATCCAAAAAACTCATGTTTCCAGTTTGTTGACGTTTACATTTACATTTATGTTAATATAACCAGATCGTCAGAACTTGGAATATAGACATTAAAATATGTTAGAAGTTTTTTAATAATTCAATAAAAGAACCACAACTACAAAAAAATTAAAATACGGTACTAAACATAGTTTTACTAAATTAATATCAAAACAAAAACGCAGGCATCAGTAAATGCACGAGGAAGAATTTAAATAAGATTTGTAGCACCATAGTTTTATAATTTGTATAAAGCACAAAAGTTTTCATTTTATATTTAATATTATAATAATAATCGAGATCAAAAGTACAGTCACAGCATTGCATAATGTTAAGGAAGACTTGAAGACGAAAACAGACAGGGGATGGAAAAGGCTTTTAAATAATATTACAAACTGGATATGTATTAACATATTTAAAAGGCATACCAAAAATTAGGCTAAAAATGAAAATAATAAAACCAAGAACAACAGATGCACTCATCGATGCAAGTAAATTAAGGAACCCACTCATAAGACAACGCCTGGCAGATGAAATCCATAATTAATTAATGCATATTACAGAACAAATTCTGTAAAATACTAAAACGATACAAAATGGTTGTTAATAAAGGCAGGGATAGGTAAAAGTCAAAAACCAACCCGATACAAAAATAAACAATGGATAACTAAGAAAATTTTAGATTTATT
Organism: Diabrotica undecimpunctata; assembly: GCF_040954645.1. NCBI lineage: Eukaryota > Metazoa > Arthropoda > Insecta > Coleoptera > Chrysomelidae > Diabrotica > Diabrotica undecimpunctata. Next base: position 84,070,219 of record NC_092804.1, on the reverse strand, counting down.
GGAAGTAAGAAGCCGACATAAAAACACAGATAATCAGGTATACAAAAAGGGATAAACAATTAAAATATAAAATTAAGCAAGCGAAAGAGGAATGTTTAAAAGAACAATGCGTAGAAAAAAAAGAGTGTCATAAAAGATATAACAGTTTTAACACACACAAAAGAAATATAGAATAAACTCACAATAAAAAAAAATGCGAATACTGAAAGATATAAATGGAAAACTAGGGTTGAATACTAGCTAAAAATTAAAGGGATGGACAGAATACATTAAAGAGTTGTGAAAAGACAATAGAACAAAACAGACAGAAAGTAGAAGTAAAAGATGGTCTGGTTTTAAAGATATTAAAAGAGGAAATCAAAATGGCAGTAAAAACAGCAAAAATGGCTAAGCAGTAAGTTTAGTCTTAGACATAATAGTAGATTTGTTTAACACAATATACAAAACAGGACATATTTATATCGAAATAGTGGTTACTCTCCACATTTCGCGCTAAATTGTTCTTGAAAATAATACATGGTCGTATAAATAAAACACTATAAGAGGAAATAGATGATAGTCGGTTTGCGTTCAGAAATGGACTAAGAACCAGAGGGGCGTTATTTGCTTTTAATGCGATAGAACGGAGATGAACGGATATTAATGTGGATGTGCATGTTTGTTACGTTGATTTTGACAAAGCCATGAAAAATTAGTTTAAATTCTAAAGACAAAAACATAGACAACATGAACTTAAAAATAATAACACACTTTTACTGGAATCAAAAAGAACAAATTGTAATAGATAACGAACCTAGTTCAGAAATTGAAATCACGAGACGAGTTAGATAGTGATGTATTATGTCTATACTACTATTTAATCTATATAGTAAATTCACTGTTAAAGAAGCATTGCCATGTGAGAGTGAAGAAGGAATAATTAATGGAAGAACTATTAACAATAAAATTGTCATGTCATCAGTATTCATATGTTAGAGACATTATGGCAAGCTCTGCCGAACAACTCCAACTATAAAACTCCAATATAAAAAAGAATAAATATATAATAATAAAAAAGAAAACAAATATACAAATATTTGAAAGGAAACAAAATGAAAACGTTTGCGTTTGTAAAAATAAAAATAATTCTCTGCAATAAAGACCTTAGATTAGAACTGAGAATAAGAGCTGTGAGATGTTTCGTGTGTTCGAGACTATAATATGGACTCAAAACCTGGACACTGAAGCAAGAACACATATTAAAATAATAAACAGTCATTTGAAATGTTACAGAAGGATGCTTAGAATAAATAGCATGGACACAGAAGAAAACGAATACTGAAGTATAGCGAGAAATGAGCAAAGAATACGAAATAATAAACACAATAAAAATAAGTAAGTTATCATATCTTTGACACGTAATGAAGAGACTGTGATATGAAATGCAATATTGATAATACAGAGAAAGATAAATGGAGGAAGGAGTATGGGAAGGAGAGTATCATAGGTAAAAAATTTATTCTTCTGTCAAGTCGGAATTGTTTCCTTGGTGTTGATGGTAGCGTACCAAATAACTGGCGAAACTTGTTGAAGATGCGTGTCGCTTTCTTCTCTGGCGTTACAGGCAGTCCAGGTCTCTCTGGTGTTCCTAGTGAGCTCGTCTCTTCAGTAATCTCTAGTATGTCTTTCATGGCTGTTCGCTGGTTGAACTGAGTTATGTTTTCAGAATTCGCTGCTTAAGTACTGTCTGTCTCAGGTAAGGATATGATTTCTTTGGAGGTGCCTTCCGCCTTCCACGGTTTTAAATCTTTGACATGCGCTGTCACCTGTTTGCGGTTGCTACTATTCGACAATTTTAGTTTTACTATTACCGGTGATATAACTGATGCTACTGTATATAAACCTAAATATTTTGGCGCCAGCTTGCTGGTGAAAGCTTCACTTGCAAAGGATAGATGGTGCTCCTTTTTCATGACCTGATCTCCTGGGTTGGACGCCAGTCCCTTCGCCTTAGATCGTAATGCTTCTTCTGGTCTTCAAAAGCATGTTCCATGTGTACTGTTCCATTTGGCTGCATCTGATGTGTCTAATTATCTTCTAAAATTAAGAAACGCTGGTGAAAATCCTGTCGAATCATGTTTTGACGAGTTTTTGGCGTAGCAGAATTCCGGTATAAATTTATCCCCCTCCATATGGTTATCCTCAACGTATATTTACATTGTTTTCAGTACCTTGTTAGTTCTTTCTACTGGATTACATTGTGGCGAGTAAGGTGGTGTAAGGACGTGATTTATGTTGTATGTTTTTAGAAATGTTTTTAAATTGCTACTTGTGATTTGAGAACCGTTATCTGAGATGACTTTCTTTGGGATTCCCAACTGCGAAAATAGTTTTGAGCGCAGAGTATCGATGATGGGCTTGCGGTTGCCTTCTTTATCGGTTCGGCGATAACCCATTTTGTAAAGCAGTCTTGAATGACCATCAAGAAAATGTTCCGTTTTGTAGATCTTGGGAATGGTCTCATTAAATCGATTGAGACAGTATGCCAAGGCTTTTCTACAATGGATGGCTGCATTTTTCCTGCTAGTTGCATCTGTGATGGTTTATACCGAGGGCACTTCCTAGAGGCTCTAACATAGTCTGCAATTTGTTTAAACATTTTAGGCCAGTAGTATTTTTGTGCTATTCAGCAAATTATCTTTGCAATTCCTAAGTGTCCTGCTGTAGTCGTGTCGTAATTCTTCTCTAAAAGTTCTTTCCTTTTATACCCAGGTACGCATAATTTCCATGGGTTGTTAAATTCTGGATCTGCTAAATTTCGTCTACTCCAAATATGTTTATACAGTCTGCCGTCTAATATTTGTAAATCCGGAAATTTGCCTGGGTTTCGGAGGACCTCTCTGTATACCTTGTTGAGGACTCCTCAACATCTGTATATTACCTTAAAGTCGTACTGTTGTAGTTCTAAACTCCACCTAGCTAATTGACTCGAGGAATTTTTGAGATTCTTCAGCCATTTCAAGTACTGGTGGTCTGAGATAACCTTCAAATTGTATCCTTCTATATATGACCTCATTTGTTTTATTCCGTATACGATCGACAGGCATTCTTTTTCGGTGGTGGAGTATTTTGTCTAAGCCGATGTGAGAATGCGACTGGCATATGCAATCACTTTATCTTGTCCGTCATACTTCTGAGGTAAAGTCCACAGATTGACGCATCTGTTTGTAGGTAGAATTTTTTTAAAACATCAGGGCATGCTAACACTGGGGCTGATGTAAGCCTCGATTTAAGATCTTTAAAAGCGTGTTCCTATTTATCGGTCCATTAACATTTAATTCTCTATTTCAGAAGCATGTTTAGTAGTCCTACTATTGTTGAATAATTTTCTATGAATCATGGAATTATTCTTTCTTACATTGTTTAATATTTCTGCTTGCGACATTTGGCTTGGTATTGTTAGGTTTTGCATTTGTCTTCTGATAATTGACAATGTTTGGGTTAGTTCGTCAAGTTTAGATTCTTTGGGATCGTACCTGTCGGATCTCCGCGATCTTTAAAAAAGTCTCTTAGATCTTCGGCAGTTCATTTGGAATCTTAGAATAGCCCAGTCTGGTTATGCAAAAATCATCGATTTCACGGCAAAATTTTTCGCAGATATCTGAATCTGAAGCTTTTAAGACATAGGTGGGGGTTACTAGATGACGAATTGATGAAAAGATACTCCTATTTTTACCTTGCGTTTTTTTTAAACGATAATTTATGTTCAAAATTTGATTTTTTGTCTATGTTGTCTATGTCTTGTCAAGTTTTTCCCCTTATATTTAAATACACAATATTTATATCATTTTTTTATATCAAGAATATATTTATTTTACCGTTTTTTCAATTCAAATTGATAAATAACTTACGGAGATATTTGCAAAAAAGCAGTTTTTTGCACATATTTATAAATTTAATTAACTTTTTTATTAACAAAATAAAATGTTATTAATACATTTAAACACCGAGCAATTACTGTCCTTTAAATTTGTGCGAAATTTCCCCTCGATCGGTCAAACTGTTTAAAAGTTATTTAATTTGTTTATCCCTGAGGCTAATTATTTAAACTATTGAGCTTGCCCTATACATGATGCTAGATACATTTAGCAAATTTCATATGACTCTTTAAGACTTAGACTATCTCAGAAGTTAAATGCATATTGCGTTTTCATCGAAATTCTTTACAAAATATACGTTTGAAAAAGGGGTATGTTTTTTACTTATAAACAATTGTAATAACTTCTATATTTTTCAAGCTACAGACTTGTACGTACAACCATTGGATAGCTGGTAAAAAAACTAACATTTAAAAAATACATAAACCTTTGTGACGTCCTCTCGTGGGAGTCACTATCCGGGTAGCTTTTAGACAGTCAGAGACAGAGTTCAAAATAAAAATAAAACTTTATTGTCTTCCTTAAATTAAATTGACAAAAATCTTATGTACATATTTACAATTTGGTTTAGTATTCTCAGTACCTGGCCTATTTATTCAAATTAAGCTTGACCTTGTCATATGGGACTAGTCTTATCGGCAAGCGAGTGTGTATCTGAAATTTTACGGTAACGTTGTATCGATTTAATAACAGCGGACGATAGATACAAAGGAAGGAAAGGAACTCAACACGTCCCTTAAGTGATTCGGGTTAATAGGACACTCCTCGACAGTCTCAACACGACTGCTTCAGAGTACGGGTAGTGAAGAGCTCAACACACTCTTCGGGTAGCGGCGGTATGGGAGACGGAATAACTTGTGAACTCAACACGTCCACAAGCCGGGGTAGGGAAGAAGAGAACCTTCAGTCAACACCTGTCGATTCTCTCTCTATGAGGAAATGTTGCGGTTTATATAGCGGAGCTGTGTAATTAGTTTTGCCCTTTCTACTGTCGATACACTCCTACTTCATGGGTTGGTTCGCGCGCACGCTGGTTTAACGGTGATGGCTTTGACTCATCGTTACACCCCCTCTTCCTGGGAAAAAAAAAGTTTTGGAACAAAATTTTGGCTTTGAGTTGTAAAAGCTTTTGCCAGGTTTGTACGTACTAGTTCGAATGTTTCTCGTAGTTTATGCCATTTTATGTTTTGATCGGTATGTTGTGTGTCGTTTGGGGTGTTTACGACTTTACTTGGAATTTCTAGTTCGTGTCCAAAGTTCAGGAAGGCTGGGGAGAAACCCGTTGAATCGTGTTTAGCTGTATTATATGCGAATAGTAGTTCTGGAAGGCTCGTGTCCCATTTCTTATGGTTATTATCGCAGAACTGAGCTATCATTGTTTTGATTACTCTGTTTGTTCTTTCTACTGGATTATTCTGGGGTGAATATGGCGGAATGTTTCTTTTAGAAATCTGGAATTCGTCTAGCAACTTTCGTACTTCCCTGTTATCGTATGTTCTTGCGTTGTCTGATATTAGCTCTTTGGGTGATCCGAATCTCATAATGATTTTATCTTTTAAGTTCTGACAGACTGATTTTGCCGTTGCTGTTCTGATCGGTATGGCTTCGATCCATTTTGAAAAGGTGTCCTGGAATGTCATTATATATTTGTTTCCTTTGCTGGATGTTGGAAGGGGTCCTATGATGTCGGTTGAAACGGTGTGCCATGGATGTGGCGGAATTTGTGTAGATTGCATGCGGCCTGGAGTTAAGCTTTGTTGCGGCTTAAATTGCTGACAGTTCTTGCAGTTCCTGACGAACTTTGCGGCGTCTTTAAACATCCCTGGCCAGTAGTATTTTCTAGCTAGGCGGGTTATTGTTTTGGCTATTCCTAGATGTCCTGCGGTCGGTTGCTCGTGGTTTTCTGCCAGGAGTTGTTGTCTCTTGTGGTTTGGGATGCATAGTTTCCAGGGGTTGGATACCTCTGTCTCTTTTAAATCGTATTTGTCCCAGAAGTGTCGATAGAGAAGTCCATCTTTGATAGAGTAGTCTGGAAATAGTTGCGGATTTGTTTGGATTTTATTTAAAGCTTTATTGTACCATTCGTCGGGTTCTACATCTTCTACGTTTATTATGCAAACCAGATCTACTGGTTCTCTAGAGAGCGCGTCGGCCAGGACGTTCTGGGAGCCCTTTCTGTAAATGACATCGAAGTCAAATTGTTGCAGCAGCATTGCCCATCTAGCTATTCTACCTGTAGGGTTTTCCATTGTTTGTAAGTATCGTAGACTTTGATGATCTGTGATAATTGAAAATGGGTATCCTTCGATGTAGGGTTTCATCTTTTCTATACCGAAGATGATCGCTAGTAGTTCTTTTTCTGTAACGCTGTAATTTTTTTCGGCATTTGTTAGGGTTCGACTTGCGTAAGCGATGACTTGTTCCTGTCCTTCGTCGTTTGTTTGTACTAAAGCTACTCCTAAACCGTGGTTCGAAGCGTCAGATTGTAAAAAAAATCTTTTCTGGAAGTCCGGGCAGATCAGTATTGGAGCTTGTGTCAGTAGTAATTTTATTTTGTTAAATGCTTCCTCTTGGCCTCTGTCCCAAGTCCAATGTTGTTTTTTCTTTAGTAGCTTTGTTAAAGGGGCTGTAGTTCGTGAAAAATCTTTTATAAATCTCCTATACCATGAGATGATGCCCAAAAATCGGCGTAGTTGTTTAACGGTTTTTGGCGCGGGATATTCGACTATAGCTTTTGTCTTGTGTTTGTCGTCCACTTTTATTCCCGTTTTGTTTACTACATGGCCTAAATAATTTATCTCTTCTTTGCAGAATTTACATTTGTCTATATTAATTCGTAGTTTGGCCTGCTGTAGTCTGTGAAGTACTTCTTTTAAGTTTTCCATATGTTCCTCGAACGTTTTCCCCAGTACTATTATGTCGTCTAAATAGGCGAATGCATGTGGTTCCATTTCTGGGCCGATTATTGTATCTAGTAATCGTTGAAAAGTAGCGGAGGCGGCGTGTAATCCGAATGGAAGTACTTTGAACTGGAATAGTCCTTTTCCTGGTGCTATGAAAGCGGTCAAGGGTTTGCTTGCTTCGGGAAGTGGTACTTGCTAATATCCATTTTTTAGATCTAACGTGGTAAAATATTTTGCAGATTTTAACTTTTCTAGGATATGATTGATGTACGGTAATGGGTAGGCATCTTTTTCTGAGATGTCGTTGATTTTCCTAAAATCGATGCAAAATCTGTATCCGTTGTTATCCTTCTTTTTTACTAGGACGATGGGGGAACTGTACGGGCTATTAGATTTTTCTATCACGTTCTCTTCTAGCATCTTATCTATCTCATCGTTTATGATCTTTTGCATTGCCGGGTTTCGGGGCCTGTATTTTTGTTTGATCGGTGTATTATGTTTGAGTTTTATTGTATGTTCGGTTAGATGTGTTGTTCCTTTAATTTGTTTAAATTTCTCCAATTCTGTTAGTAACAATTCCTGTAATTGTTTTTTTTCGGTATTGTTTAGTGTAGTACTGATGTCGAGCTGCTCTCGTTTCGGACTGTTCGTGAATTCCGGTATGTATGACGGAATATCTTCGGTCTGGTCGTCGGCCGCGGTATCGGTCGGTAGTTCGGTATATCTTCGGTCTGGTTGTCGACCGCGGTATCGGTCGGTAGTCGGTATATTTTCGGTGTGGTCTTCGACCGCGGTATCGGTCGGTAGTCGGTGGGTCGTTTTGATATATATTTTGCTTCTCTGTTGGAGCGAATATCTTGCGGTTGGTGTTTCGTTGACCCTGGAACTGGGTCGGTATTCGGTTATTGTCTGCATTGTACGATCTGGATCCGTGTTCTGTACTGGTTGGGTATTGTTCTCTCCTTCTTACGCGATTTCTATTTAAGATGTTTGATAAATCAAGGCCCCATCTTGTTATTTCATGCATTCCCAGTACTACCTCTGAAGCTAGGTTTGGTAAAAAATGTAGCTTGGCTTTTCTCCAAACGTTGTCTATGGAACATTTTGCTGTAAAACAGATTTCTATGTTGCTGGTTTTTTCATCTGCCAGCGTGATCTTTAAAGCTTTTCTGTCGCTTTTTGTTCCACATTGTTCCAATATTTTTTTACCTTTTTGTCCTATAAACGAATTTTGGGCTCCTGTGTCTATTAGTGCTCTTAACTTTTTACCGTTGCTGAACGTTATCGTTGTGTGGGGACGTTGATCTGTATAGTGTGCGTAGCTGGAGGTTGTTAGGGAGGACTCTAAATGCTGACTGGGTTGCCTCCTTCTTGTCCAGTCCTGTTGGAGTTTTCCGGTCGGCTTCTACATTGGCAGTTATTAGAAGTTGTTCCCCGGGTTCCGCAATGGCTGCAGAAGAGTACAGCGATAGCTCTGCAGTTTCTTCTATTGTGGCCTCTGCGGCCGCATCTCCAACAACAAGTCTGTCTGTCGAAATTCTGTATTTTGTTATTACGACTATTTGCCTGTGTCCAGTTACACCTTGTATTGTTTCTGTTATGTATTTCTTTTTGGACCATATCATATTCTTCCGCTAGTCTGATGATGTCCTGTGTTGACGATACGTCTTGCCTCTTTATATACAACTTGTATTTCGGGTTCATATTGGTGTATATCCTGTTTAGTTCTTCTTGGTGATTGAATTCACCATGTCTTCTGATCATTGTTTGAATATCAATGATGTAGTCTTTTACACCTTCGTTGTTTCGTTGGAGTCGGTTCCGGATTTGAGCTTCCAGAGATTGCGTGAGAACGGAGGAAACGAAGAAATTGCGGAAATCTTGTTCGAAGTCTTTTAATTCGTTCCAATATTTATTATTGTTTCTGTACCATAGTAATGCTTTCCCGTTTAATGTTTCTGGTAGAGCTTGTAAAACGTGGGTGTCTTGTAGGCCGTAAGCTGTCTGGAGTTCTTTCAACCGTTCTATGAATTCTATTGGGTCTCTTGAACCGTCAAAGTGGAACCCCCATTTGCGTACTATTTCCATCTTTCTTTGTCTGTCTTCCATCTGGTTTTCTTCTATTTCCTCTGGGTTTTGGCCTTTTTGAGTTGGTGCCTTGATGAATCTCGCTCTTAGCTCGCTGAAATTCCCTTCCGTCGGCTGTTCTCTGTTTGTTAATTCGGCTATAAGTTCGTCTTTCTTTAATAGGTACACCCAACTAACCTTCTACGTTTCCGGAGCGTCTGTCATTTTTGAACTGTGAATCACCCTGTATTTGATTAAAATCTGAAATGTAGTACTGTCTCATGAAAATAAAATTCGGAATTCGGTCGGTATTATTGTTTAAAACGTATTTTTCTGCTCGGGCGCCATTTGTGACGTCCTTTCGTGGGAGTCACTATCCGGGTAGCTTTTAGACAGTCAGAGACAGAGTTCAAAATAAAAATAAAACTTTATTGTCTTCCTTAAATTAAATTGACAAAAATCTTATGTACATATTTACAATTTGGTTTAGTTTTCTCAGTACCTGGCCTATTTATTCAAATTAAGCTTGACCTTGTCATATGGGACTAGTCTTATCGGCAAGCGAGTGTGTATCTGAAATTTTACGGTAACGTTGTATCGATTTAATAACAGCGGACGATAGATACAAAGGAAGGAAAGGAACTCAACACGTCCCTTAAGTGATTCGGGTTAATAGGACACTCCTCGACAGTCTCAACACGACTGCTTCAGAGTACGGGTAGTGAAGAGCTCAACACGCTCTTCGGATAGCGGCGGTATGGGAGACGGAATAACTTGTGAACTCAACACGTCCACAAGCCGGGGTAGGGAAGAAGAGAACCTTCAGTCAACACCTGTCGATTCTCTCTCTATGAAGAAATGTTGCGGTTTATGTAGCGGAGCTGTGTAATTAGTTTTGCCCTTTCTACTGTCGATACACTCCTACTTCATGGGTTGGTTCGCGCGCACGCTGGTTTAACGGTGATGGCTTTGACTCATCGTTACACCTTCTATAACCAATAGGGACGAGGTTAGCGACTATTTTTTTTTAAATCATATCTCCATTGTTTATAAACATTAAGAAGTAAAATTTGCACAAATTTTGAATGAAAATCTAAGCTTTATACTGAAACTTATAGCTATAAAATTCATCAAATTTTTTTAAACTTACAGCCTTTCGAAACGAAGTTACTTTCGAAAGATCGACATAGGAAAGTGGAGGAAAGTCCTTTCATTTGTATTTACAGGATATATACCAAATGCCAAATATAATGGATATGGTCGAGTACGATAATTTTTGCCATAAAGTTTGGTTCATTATAAGCAGATCTTCTAAATTTTGGTGTGGCGTATGGAGTGGCATGACGATAGAACAAGTTTTAATGAGAGCAATCAAGTTGGTTGGTGGTATTACTCATGGTAGAGGAATCACAGACAGCGTTGTAGCCAAATGGATTGCTGGCTCCATAATTCCTCTTAAAATATGTAACGAAATGGAGAGATTTTGCATGACCAATTTCCAAACTTTCGAGCAGCATGTTGAATGTCGACCATCTAGAATGCGTAGAGATGGCACAGATTTGGTTAAAATCAAAGAATTTTTTTCGACGCACGATCTTTTTCAATAAAGTGATTACGTAACATCTATTACCTCGGGGGTCGTTTGAAATAAAAATATCAATTGCCATAAAGCTTTTGAAACAGGTACCAATACACAAAATAAAATAATTGGTAAACATTTTGATGATGTCACTGCAAAAAGAAAGGATAACGTTGCAAATCTGTTTTCACTAAATTCAAAAGTTACCATATATGATAGGACCATACATATCAATCCTCTACTAATATTTCAAAGAATTTGTGCAAGCATTGAAAATAAGACTGATATGAAAAGTAAGTTACAGTATGAACTGGTTCCATTCCTTTTGTCTTTATTTAATGAAGGTGGTATGCGTAAATCGCAAAAGTCTGCATTTTGTAGTTTATTTAATGAAATTACAGCAATAACGACAGAAAATATTTTGCATATAATCGACGGAGGATACTTATTACAACGTTTCGTATGGGGTTTGCTTTCTAAAGTAGCTGAAATTCTCGGAGGATATGTGTCTTGCGTACAAAAACATTATGCTAAGAACAGTATTATCGTTTTCGACGGATACGACACCCCTGGAATAAAAAGTTGTGAACGACTACGTCGAAATATGGAGGGTGTATCTGCACCGGAAATTAAATTAGACGTAAATACAACGATAAATATAAAGCACAAAGTTTTTTTTACAGTTTCCAAAAATAAAGAGCGGCTAATACAATTATTATGTATAAAATTAAACAAAGCTGGGTATCGGATTTAAAGTCGCAGAGGAAGATGCTGACTTGCTCATCGTACAAATAGCTCTACAGCAGTACAGAATTGAACCAGAAATGAGTAGAGTAATAATAGGTGATGACACTGACTTACTCGTGATTATGACTCAACTTTCTTCTCCAGACATGAATATATTTTTCGAGAAGAAAGGTGAAAAGGATAAGTCCACACTTTATGGCTGTAACAGTTTTCAACACCCTCATTTAAGAAAGTACGTCGGCTTTTTGTACATTTTCACTGGATGTGATACCACTTCATGCTTTTATAATCACGGGAAATTTGCATTAATCAACGCAAACGAAGAAACTCTTAGTTTCATGGATATTTTCTACGATTCCAACGCAAGTAAAGAAAATATCATGAGAATTGGTTGTGAAGTGATTGTGGTTTTATACTCTACTGCAGTTGATATAAATTATAAAAAAACACAACAATACAATTTCTTTTAATGATTTAAGATACTTACAATTCAACAGAAATATCGGTAAATCATCTTTTAAACTATAGAAACTGTGCCACCGAATGAAGGTGCAGCCAAACAGCATGTTCTTCGGGTTTACTATCAATTACAAAAATGTGGTTAGGTAATAAGTTAGATGCTTGTGATTAAGGTTGGAGACAAAGTGCCACTGGTTTTGAACCAATTTATACTTTAGATAATTTAATTCTCGAAGAGACATTAAAGCACATTACATGCAAATGCACTACAGGTTGCAAAACTACTGGATGTGGGTGCAGAAAACGTGGTTTAAATTGTACGAATTTGTGCATAAATTGTACTGAGGAAGAAGAATAGAAGAATATATGCTGCAACCTAGGTACAGTTACGTTTGATGACGACAGTGATTCTGAAGATGTATATTTATCTTCTCGTGCCACTCCTAGCGGAGATTGGAAATCATCATGGCCACTGCGACTTTGTTAGCAGCGCGCCTAAAAAGTTCAATCGAACTACACCCGAACCATTCACGTAGATTACGAAGCCACGATATTTTTCTTCTTCCCACACTTCTTTTGCCCTTAATTTTGCCCTGCATGATATTTCTTAAAAGTTCGTACTTTTCACCTCTCACAATGTGCCCCAAGTATTCCATCTTTCTAGTTTTTATCTCATTTAGAATTTCGCACCTTTTGTCTAAAGTTTGGAGTACTTGCGTGTTAGTGACGCGGTCCATCCATGATATTCTGAGAATGCGCCTATAGACCACATCTCGAAAGCTTCGATGTTTTTTGTGGTCAACTGTTTTAGTGTCCAAGCCTCTACTCCATACAACAGGGTAGAAAAGACATAACACCGCAGCATTCGTATTCGTAACTTTATGTTGATATCACGATTGCAAAAGAGTTTGCGCATTCTATTAAAGACTGATCTAGCGATTTCTATTCTACATCTAATCTCTTTTGTTTGATCAGTATCGTCTGTGATCCAAGCACCTAGATATTTATAACAGGACACACGCTCAATCGTTGTATTGTCTATTACAAGATTAGCTATGATGTTCTTTGATGTCGTGATTACCATAAATTTAGTTTTTTTCAAATTAATTTTCAAGCCGTAACTGTTACAGTACATATTGAGACTTTGAACGAGATGGTGTAGTTCTACTAGCGTTCCCGTTAGGAGAACCGTATCGTCAGCATACCTTATATTGTTGATCGTCTCACCATTTATTATCAGACCAAGATCTTCTTCCTCGAGTGCTTGTTCACAGATAGCTTCACTATACAGATTAAATAAAAGTGGCGACAAGATGCATCCCTGCCGGACTCCTCGACGGATTTGAATTTCTTCTGTTAGCCTACCCTCAACCTTCACATTTGCTGTTTGATTCCAATATAGGTTGCATATAATTCGAATATCTCGGCTGTCTATATTTTTCTTTATTAGAATTTGTCTTAGTGGTTCATGTTGTACTTTGTCAAAGGCCTTTTCGAAATCAATAAAGCAGGTGTAAATTTCTTGGTTCATGTCTAAGCATCTCTGTGAGAGAACGTTCATTGCAAACAGAGCCTCCCTTGTACCTAGCCCTTTTCTGAATCCCATCTGAGTGTTACTGATGTCTACGTCTAATTTCCTATAGATCCTATTATGGATTATTTTCAAGAACAGTTTTAGAGCATGACTCATCAAAGCTATCGTACGATATTCGCTGCATTCCCTTGTATTTGCCTTTTTTGGCAGTAGTATAAAGGTCGAACGGAGCCATTCCCTAGGTATTATTCCAGTTCTATATATTGTGTTAAATAGATCTAGGAGTATTTTAATAGATTCATCGTCCATAAGTTTGAGCAGTTCTACGGGAATTTCATCAGGACCGGGGGCCTTACCACTTTTCGCTTGTTTGATTGCATAATCTATTTCTTCTCTGATTATATCAGGCCCTGTATCATCTGTATATTCGTTTGAGATTTCTTGTCTATCTTTGTCATCAAAAAGTTGTGATATGTATTCTGTCCATCGATTCATTTTTTGTTGTAAATCTGTTATAAGTATACCATCTGTATCTTTGATCTGTCCTGTCTGTGTTGTTCTTCTCCTTCCTGTCATTTCTTTAATCTTTTTGTGTACATTAAAAAAGTCATATTTTCGCTCCAGTTGTTCCAACTCCTGACATTGCTCACTTAGCCATCTTTCTCTAGCTTCTCTTATTTTCTTTTTTATCAGTTTATCTGTTTCTTTGTATCTTATCGGATTATTTGTTTTGTGTACCCTTCTTTCACACATCAACTGTAGTATTTCCTCATTCATCCATTCTTTATGTTTCCTTTCTTTCGGTGTTAAATTTTCTCTCCCTGCCAGCATTACGGCATGTTTAATATTCTCCCATTTTTGGTCTATGTTATCAGTATTTCTATTCAGTTTCTCTATATTTTGTAAATTTTCTTTGATGTTCACTATTGTTTTCTCTTTTATATGTTGTTCACTCAGTCTTCTCACGTCAATTTGTTTCTGTATGTGTTTTTGAATGATCTTTAGTTTTATTCTTAATGTGACTACTACAGGATTGTGATCCGAGCCTATATCTGCTCTTGGGTAGGTTTTAGCTGAGAGTATAGAGTTGCGGAATCTTTGTCTAACAAGATGTATATTTATAGACTGACTTAATAAGTGAATATTGTTCTGAAGCTATTTTCTTGTGGCATTCTAAATTAATTTATATTTAAATGGGAATAAGCCACAATTAAAGGTTAAAATACGTTTATTGACGTTTCAATTTCCACTTCGGAAATCGTTCTCAAAATACAAACATTAGTAAATTTAATTTACTAATGTTTGTAAAGTTTACTAAATGTAAAAAATTTACTAATGTAGTGTTAAGACTTAGATTAAGAAGTAAGGCTACGGAAAAGGTAGGAGGATAAAGATGGTAGCGGACGCCTTTAAACGTCCAAAATAAGTCCAGTTTTAGTCTTACCCTTCATGGACGTTAAAAGGACGTCCTTGGGATGTACGACGTTAAATGTACTTCGGGTGGAATTAATATGGACAACCTTTAGATGCAATACTCGGATTTACTCGGACGTCTATACTGGACGAAATACGGACGTTTTCTGGACGTCTGACTTACCATCGAGTTAGAATCTATGGAGAGGACATCTAAAAACGACCTTACTTCGGCCATATTGTTATGATCTTTGTGTTAGATCGTTTATAATTGTTTACTTTTGTTGTTTGAGGAATATTTTTTAGTTTTAGTACTTTTATAGTAGCTGTCATATTGTATTGTGATAGTAGCAATTTTTATAAAAAATCTTCAAGAATAACATTTCATAGGTTAGTATACAAATATGTAAACAAAGTAATAACCCTTACTTCAGGGAATAAATTAGTAGTATTTATAAAAAATCTTTGTAGATCTATATATATATATATATATATATATATATATATATATATATATATATATATATATATATATATATATATATATATATATATATATATATATATATATATATATATATAATTATGCACAGATATCAAAGTGAGGTCCTGACAATACACGCACTTAGTGAGGACCGGTAGAAAACGTAGACATAATCGATTCAACTCTTCATAGTGACCTTGACAAGTAAATAGCAATTAAAAAATGAGCAATATACACAAAAAAAATTACGCGTATGTGTCCCGTATTGTTCAAGTATATTGCCACCCAAGTGAGGCCATTATATGCAGCTGTTAAAGTGAGACTGTATATATTTTTTAGTTATGCACACAAAGAGAGGACAACTTTAGGTGTATATTTCCTTACAGCTCATCAAGTGAGGACCCTACAGTGTTGTCGATAAATATGAGATTAGTGGTTTCTACCGCCTTTTTCTGTATAACACAGTAAGAATTATTGTTTAGATGTTTCAGTATAACTTGTAGTTATAAGAAGGATTTCGCTTTGTTCTTGCTCGTACTGTTTGTTAATTTTATATTTTAGTACCTAAGCATCAAATCACGGTAGACTTGTCGGAGACTAGCTCAAAGAAATAGTTTTATATTTTTCAATAATTTACATTAAAGATGGATAGGAAATCAAGAATTTTGAAAATGGCATTAGTTGAGAAAAATAATAATCAAAATGGAGGATACAGTGATAGTTCAGGAATGCGAAATTTATATTGCAATATTATGTGTTACAATGTGGGCCAAGGAAAACAGTCCACTTCGATATTTGGCAGTATTTATTATATTTTAAGGAAATAACGAAACCCCACCGTTCCACTTCCCTCTCCTCTTATTTTTAAATAGGGAATAGGGGTTGTCTGCATTTGCTTTTGTACACTTTTTCATTGTCGCTTTTAATGCTCTATTAAACCGTTATAAAAAATTTTATATTCGACCTTTCGTCTTTTTGAACCCATCATCAACTTTATTGTTAGACAACGTTTCGACTTCATAAAACCATCTTCAGTGAAATTAAATGGAAAAATAATACACAGGGTGAGTCTGTTTTTTTGAAGTATGATTTTACACTAGACCTCATTTAGTGAAAAAAATTTCATATAAACAAAGGTCGTATAATGCTTTGTTTCTGAGATACGGGGTGATAACATATAAATCATTTTTTAGTTTTTCGCAAATATCTCAAAAATAGTATTTACAATTGACTTCTAATTTTACAGTTATTAAAGGGCCATTCAAACTTATCGAAAACATAAATAAACTCATAACATTATCAATCAGTGACGTGCACTGAGGTTAATAGTTGCACTATTTTAAATAGAACTCCTAGGCCACTGCATATTTGGCAACATTTCTATAAATCTCCATGAAAAGTTCCTGTTGTTTAAATATCGTATCTTTTTAGTTTTTGAGAAAAACAGCAGTTAATCATTCTTTGCAGTGTTTTTTTTAATGCTAAAATTTATCGTTTTTAATATTGGCTGTTCATAGAAGTTAATAGTAAAAATCATAATATTCTTATTGATGAATAATAACATTTTGTACAAAATTTAATATTTTTAATATTATTTTTACTATGAACTTTTACCAACAGCAAATATTAAAAAAGATAAATTTTTACATTTAAAAAAATATCTGCAAAGAACGATTAACTGCTGTTTTTCTCAAAAACTAAAAGAGATACGACATTTTTACAACAGGCATTTTTTATGTAAAATTGATTGAGAATTTAATAAAATTTAGAAATGTTGCCAAATATGCAGTGGCGTAGAAGTTCTATTTAAAATTGTGCAACTAGTAACCCCAATGTACACCACTGATTGATAATAAGATGAGTTTATTTGTATTTTAGACAAGTTTGGATGCCGCTTTAATAATTGTAAAATTTACTTTGATCAGATAAAAGGCATATATCGAGCACAGTTTAATTAAATCGTGCCCAAGTACTTTCGATCCCTAGATCATCTTCAGGGGCATTTCGTCAATTGTGGCCTATCCGGCAAAAACAGGATGTCATAAACATATTATGTTTATCGATCGAAAGTACTTGGGCAAGATTTAATTAAACTGTGCTCGATATATGCCTTTTATCTGATCAAAGTTCATTTATTCGAGCATTCAACCTTATATTTATTAATTTTAAAATTGGTCAATTGTAGATACCATTTTTGAGATATATGCAAAAAACTAAAAAAATATTTATACTTTATGACCCTGTATCTCAGAAAAAAAGCATTATACAACCTATGTTTATATAAACTTTTTTTCACTAAATAAGGTCTACTATAAAGTCCTTATAGCCATAAAGTGTTATGGCATCGAAACGTTTTCTATCAATAAAGTTTTATATATCGTTGAATTTCTAATAAAAAGATAATATCAAATCTGCAGAAAACTGAATTTAGTACTAAGGGAAAAAATGAAGTTGATGATGGTTCCAAAAAGACGAAACGTCGAATATAAAATTTTTTATAACGGTTTAATAGAGCATTAGAAGCGACAATGAAAAAGTGTTTTGTTCTTAGTCTGTTAATAACTCCAAAAATAAATAAAAACCGAATTGCAAAATTTTGGTTTTTTGCGAATTTTTTCAAAACGGCTTAAGATATCCTTGATTTTTTAGTGTCAAATTATTGCGCTTTTGATTACGCAACTTTGCCCCAGTTTAATCTTCTCCCTATGTTTTACCGTTTACGAGATCTCCATACTTTGCATCTAATTTGACTCACCCTGTACAATACAATTAACTTTTTGCATAAATATTTTACAAGTTTCTAAAATGCTTAATGTTTATTATTCATCAAAAACATTTTCTGTTTACCATTTTTTTAGGTAATGAAATCAAAAGAAAAAAGATTATGTAATAAAAAAGACTATTGATTTTTTTGCGATACAGAAGTTCTTAAATTTTCTCGACATATTACCAGACATCATGAAGCCGAGATTGAAGTTCAAGAAATTTTGTCATGTTCAGTTGGTAATAAAAAAAGAAAAATACTTTTTAATAAACTCAGAAGCAAGGGAAATTTTCTAAAAAGTTGTACCAATGATCGTGTTGTCCCTGTGCGAAAACCTTTATTGGGAGAACTAGAACCAGCAACAATATCATCCTATTTACCTTGCAAATTTTGTAAAGGTTTCTATAAAAGAAAATTTCAGGTGACAGCCATAACTTTGATTTTCTAAATAGGAAAGTACATCATACTGATTACAAGAATGTATATTATTTTAAGCCTTTCTGAGAACACAGGCGCAAAATTTCGCTCGAAATGTTTTTAAATGCGTTCATTTTTTTCGAATCCTGAGGAAACTATTAAATATTTTTGAAAAATTTAAACGCAGAATGAAATATTACTGTATTATCTATGATCGAAAGTCCCTGAGAACTTCTATAATATTTATTTTAATAAGTCACAGAGGTGAAAAAAATTTTAGTCTGATTTTTTATTTTAAATATATCATTCAAAAGAAACTTTTTGTTTATTATAAGGGACTTTCTGCCCTCGGCAATACTGTAGTCTTTTATTCTGAGTTTAAATTTTTTTAAAATATCTACTTATTAGTTTTCTCACGATTCGAAAAAAATAAATGCGGTTAAAAATAATTCGAACGAAATTTTGCGCCTACGCTCTCAAAAAGGATTAAAGTATTATACATTTTTGTACTATTTGAATTTATTCGACGGTCCACTGTTTTAAAATAGGTTGAACAGATGTTGCCAGCTGTATGGTCCTCACTATGTGTATCGTATGTTATTCAACAGGGCATAGAATATACATGGTTAGAAAATATACGCCAAAGTCAGCGCCTCTATGCGGAAAATCTCTGAACTAAAAATTGATGTGGACCATACAAAATGAGGTCCCACTTTTTTTTGTAAAAAAACAGTTTTTGCCATCAGTACATGTCTACGAAAAAGTCTTACATTGATTGACCAAGTGAGGTCCATATACTGGACCTCACTTTGTACAGGACCTCACTTCAACCGCAGTTTCTTTTGATATGTGGCTCACTTCATACGCTGGGAGAAAATATATATATATATATATATATATATATATATATATATACATATATGTATATCTACATATATGTATATATATATATATATATATAAACATATATGTATATATATATATATACATATATATATATATATATATATATATATATATATATATATATATATATATATATATATATATATATATATATATTGTTATGCTTCTAAAATAGATTTCAAATACTTTCAAAAGTAAAATAAATTTTTGTATGCAAAATACCATCAGATCATAAATATTCAAGACCCCATATAGGTTAAGAATTTGTAAATATAATGATTTATAATTAAGAAGTGTTGTCAGACAACAGTGGACTTCAATAGTGAATAGTTTCTAAGAACAATTTGTACAGAAAAAACATTTCGGGATTATTTAGAAAGTACTAAATATTGTTTAAAATCTTACAAATAATTATACATGGTTTTGTATCAGCTAAGAATTTCAAATTATTTTTCGATCTATTTCGATAGATAATGGTTTGTATATTATTTTTCTTCGAAGGTAATGCTGTGAGTTAGACGTTATCTTTTACAAACACAAATTGGCCTGTAGACACAAAAGAAAGTTTAGTCGGTATTATCTTCTGTTAATTTAGGTAAAAACCTAAGTGGGTAAAACACCTTTGATTTCTTAAAATTTAAAAATAGGAAATTTTGAAGATAGGTAGAAAGATTGAATGTGTATTATTGAACAAGGGTAGAAGAATAGGACAGTCGATTTGAAAATTGAACCAGGAGATTCCAATCATTGTATTTTTACCATCTAGAACGAGAAGTCCAGTTTGAGAACAGTGTGTGAAAAAATAAGTTGTTCTTTGTGAGTTAAGCTGGTGATAGCAGAATAGTTATAGGCGAATCGAGACCAGGTCGAGAATCCCAAACTTCTTGTGTTCGATGAAACTCCAAAGTCTGTAAGTGCAGAGAGAACATTTATATAAAGTTTGTACGATATAACCAGTCGAGTCGGGAAAATCATTTGGCTGAAAAAGTGTCATTATTATTATTTTGAAACGACTCGGAGGTTTAATTTAGGAGAGAATCTGAACAAGTGCTGTTTTGTGTAACAGTTTTGAAAGGATGAAGCAGAGCCACACGTATTTGGAGAATCAGTGTCCATCGAGAATCATCGCAGAGAGTAAATCAAAAAGGTCAGTCAAATTATTTGTGATATTAGCGTTGTATTTGTACCATATATGTTTTTTTAAACCCATATCATAAAGTAATTGATTAAAAAGAATTGAATTCACAAATCAGATAATTGGCACATAACAAAATTTTGTTTGTTTTTTAAGAAAGTTAATTAATAAAAATTTTTACGGTGAATTGAATAACTTCGTTTAAAAGAAAGATAACAAAATTAAGTTTTCTGTTGTTCAGAGGAATAGATAATCAATTGTATACGATCTTTACTTTTATATTTCTATATGGTATTAAAATAAATGGTGTTTTTTTTTTGAAAAGGTCATAAATTGTGTATGTAATATTTATTCTCCTTGTCCATCCTAAAGAAAGCCAGCACCCAGAAAATACTAGAAGCCCCGAATTGAAGGTAAAATACTTTTGTTTATAGCAAAGAACTCTGAGAAATTCAATCTAATTTAATTTAAACTTAAGCATATATATATATATATATATATATATATATATATATATATATATATATATATATATATATAGATATATATATATATATATATATATATATATAGATATATATATATATATACATATATAGTTATATATATATATATATATATATATATATACATATATAGTTATATATATATATATATACATATATCTATATATATATATATATAGATATATAGATATATATATACATATATCTATATATATATATATATATATATATATATATATATATATATATATATATATATATATATATATATATATATATAAGAAATACTGGATATTAGTGACTGTCGATATAAACAAACAACACTGTTTATTAGGGCTGCAGTCAGAAAGTTTGGCCGGGATGTTACAGAAACACTCTTTTGACTTTTGGTCTAGCTTTCAGAATTGTTTTATTCCTTTTTCAAGACACTGTAATTAGAAGAATGTGTATATTTACAACATATCACAAATTGTCACTGCAATTTACTGGTCGTTGAGATTATTTATATAAAGCTATGACACTTAACATTCATAACACACATATAAAATATAACATATAAAATAATGAACAAAATACATTTTAAAATTTAGTGAATGATGGTAAAACTTCGTTTGTAACATCTTTTAATGGTGTGTTGTAACTGATCCATAGAGAACAGAAAGAAGAAACAAAAATAGTATGATTAAAATGTAATTAGGTGTTCTTTATGTTTTATTAATGAAAGTAGTATATTAAACCTGTCTTGATGGTATGCAACATGTTTTGCATGCAGGTGTATTATGGTGTGTATATGTAAAAATAAATCTTTATTTTATTTTTGATGTTTTGTCAGTAAATAACAATAAAAGTTGCTCAGTTTATCTATGTCAGACTTTTTATTTATACAAGACGTATTGGATTTTATGAAACACATTCAGGAACAAGGGACTAAAAAAGTTGAGATCTATACTACAAAAAAACTCCTATCTCACAGGACTTACAAACAATTCCGAAAGCTAGACATATAAATTAAAAAAAAATCGATAAATCAACAAAACGAATTTAGTAATTGTATATGGATTAGTAAAAGCGTTTAAACTCAATCTTAATAAAAAAAGCCAATGCAACTCAAACTAAAATTACACTTAAAAATACCTCTAACATAAGGAGGTGACATATTGGGCTGGCATTTAGTTTGACAAGAGTTCGGCAAAACAATAGAAAGGCGCTTCAGAACACTCGTCAATGAGGCACTCCGCATAACAGTATCCGAACTGATGACTGCAAAATCATTCCCTTTATATCTTAAAATAAAAAATTAAAGACAAAATTAAGCAATAAAAAGTTTAAACAAAATGAACACAAAACAAAAACTAAACAAAACAAGCTCATAAGACATATATCGATATGTAGATGTAAAATAAATGTGTTAATTTTTATCTCAAATTATTTTTATATCTAAGAAAATCTTTTATAATTCGAGTATTTAATAAACATTAACCAACATTTACCACCTTGTACCACGCTGTATACTAGTCACCACATTAATGATTATGTCACGCCACCATTTTTCTTTAAAGTACTTTAGCATATAAGAGTCTCAGCAAATCAAATACCTATACTTATGATTTATTGTCTATATGTATATGCACTCAAAATGTATATTTCCTCGAAATTTTTTCCTGTTTTCCTATTGGCTGTATTTAAAAATTTTGTTTTTGTGACTTTTGTAAGAATACTAGTTGTCTTTAAGGCATACATGTTCTCCTATCTAGATCTAATCCATTTTTTCCACTAAATAGTTTTCTTTTTCTTAAATTTCTAATTCACTCATCTTATCTTTAGCTTCAATCTACTGAAAACTTTAAAATACTCTTCTGTCTGTTGCTACGAAAGTTTCATATATATATATATATATATATATATATATATATATATATATATATATATATATATATATATATATATATATATATATATATATATATATATATATATATATATATATGTATGTATATATATATATAAATATATATATAAATATATATATATAGATCTATATATATATTTAAATATATATATATATATATATATATATATATATATATATATATTTAAATATATATATATATCTATCTATATATATATATATATATATATATATATATATATATTAGCAGCATATCGATAGCAGCTTTTGCTAGAAGATTTATTCTTTTACACATGCATAGCCCAGAGGACAGAAAACGATATTATCATATCGTTTTCGTTCATGGTCGCCAAAGCAGGTGGCGCCTCTGCATGCTAACCACTGCTGTGGTGAAATTTTGGGAGACATTCGTTGGACTTTCCGAGCTTGAATTTGTATCAGCCCAAATGCCTGATGGGGCTGGGATAGACCGAAATGAGTCATAACACTTTATTGATACCGATTCGAGCACCGGAAGTTTTACGAATTTGTCCTATATATTTGGTCATATAGTTGGCCATTTGCGATAACAGCTTTTGCTAGAAGATTTATTCTTATATATATATATATATATATATATATATATATATATATATATATATATATATATATATAAGAATAAATCTTATTAAAAACATATATATATATATATATATATATATATATATATATATATATATATATATATATATATATATATATATATGTTCGGAAAGATTGTGAACTAGTGAGTGAACTAGAAGTGACTAGTGAGTGTAGTAGTGTCTGGAGTCTCGGGAAACTGAGACCTCGGAAGCCCTGAAGAAGACATCAGAGAGGATGTCGAAAGCTCGGCAAAATGGATATCGACGCGGTTCAACCCGGAAGACCGGTGAGTTTAATATTAATTTTGATATTGTTCCTTATATTTGAATTTCTTAAAACCTGCCGAGACCATAAAGTCATTCCCAAATTTCTGAAACTTAAACACCACACTTCTTCTTCTTCTATCTCCCAAATTCTTAGAAAAACCAGTTTTGCTCTTCTCCGTGAAGCTATTAATTCCACTAAACGAAAAATAGATGTCACAAATAGCAATATTTTCAATATCTGGTCTTCTATTCATTCTTTCAATGAACATCCTATATTATGGGACAGTTTCGACCGTATCAATACACAATCAGCCCTAAACACTTTCGAATCTAAGAGTGAAACTCAGAAGCGCA
The DNA here is from genome assembly GCF_040954645.1 of Diabrotica undecimpunctata. NCBI lineage: Eukaryota > Metazoa > Arthropoda > Insecta > Coleoptera > Chrysomelidae > Diabrotica > Diabrotica undecimpunctata. The sequence goes on along the minus strand of NC_092804.1, from coordinate 84,046,235 downwards.
AATTATTGCATCTCATTTCCGAACAAATTCCAAAAACCTCAACGCTGGAACCCACTACAGTGGTCCATAACTTTTCTGATACCCCTATTTCTGCCATTGCCACTCAAGCTTTAGCAAAAGGTTTCAATTACTCTGTTACCCCAAGTCACATTCCAATTGAGACAATCATCTGTCAAACTGAAGAAGCCATCTCCAGTTTATCTTCCGAAGATGCTGAAATAACCAGACAAGACATCTCTAGAGTTCTTAGAAACTCAAAGCCTCCTGCTCAGAACATTAGCCAATCCGAGAAAAAAGCCCTGAAAGAACTTCGGTCAAATCCAGATCTAGTCATTCTTCCCGCCGATAAAGGAAACGCCACCGTCATCCTAAACACTTCTTCTTACATCAATAAACTTTCAAATCTCGTTAACACTCCAGACTACAAACCAATTCCTAATAATCCAACAACCTATCTGGAGAAAACAACAAAAGCCATTATCAATAAAACCTCTCTTCCTGTTGACATCAAAAAATCTCTAATTCCTTGTGAAAAGTCTTCAAGAACACCTGGAATATATGGCCTCCCCAAAATTCACAAACCCAGTATTCCTCTATGTCCCATTGTCAGTGCATACAACTGCCCTACACAACCATTGGCCAAGTATTTGGCCAAAACTCTACAACCTTTAGCCGAAAATGCTTCATCCTTCGTCAAAAACTCTTTTCATTTCATCGAACTTCTTAAACAATACCCTATATCACCGTCAGACATTCTAGTAAGTTTCGATATTGTCTCACTTTTTACAAATTGTATGTCCAACACCTATTTGATCTTCCAAAATCAATTCTACAGACAAATAAATGGTGCCCCAATGGGCTCCCCTCTATCACCAGTGATTGCCAATATCTTTAGGGAAGACTTCAAGACCCGAGCACTATCCACATCAATGCTCAAACCCACATGTTGGCTACGATATGTTGACGATACATTCGTCATTTCACCCCATGGCAGGGGTGCTTTGGTGTCTTTCCAAACCCATCTGGATGGTATACATCCAGATGGGTAGTATCCAGTATCCAGTATCCAGTTCACGATGGAGATGGAAACTGATTCATCCCTACCGTTTCTCGATGTTTTCATAAAGAAACACCAATCCCAAGGTTTTCATTACTTTGTCTATCGAAAACCCACACATACCAATCGTTACTTGCATGCCAACTCTCAACACCCACCTTCACAAATTAATTCAGTCATTAATACCCTTGTATCCAGATCAAAACGCCTTTCCGACGATGCAAGTAGATCCGCTGAGCTTTCTTGTTTAAAACAAGCCCTCATCCAAAACGGTTACCGCGAAAATCACATCAATAGGAGCATCCACAGACATCAATCTCCCATTCAATCTCAATCCAAAGACTCAGACTCTTATCATACGAAAGCTTTTCTTCCTTACATCAAAGGTGTTACTGACAAAATCGACAAAATTCTTAAACCAAGAGGAATAAAAACAATATTTACCCCCCAACAAAAACTTTCATCTCTTGTCCGATCAATCAAAGACAATATTCCAAATGAACAGCACGGAGTTTATGAAATATAGCCCCCATCTGCTTTTATAAACCAAGAATTATCCGAGAAGCCATAGAAATAGAAAAAAGACAAAATTGCCTTAATAAAAGACATGACGCCATACGGTTACCTTCTACATGGAGACCTCTCATAAACAAAATATCGCCCCCTCCATCCTCGAATCAAAATCATACTGTCGGAAATGTTCGCGCCAACTCTCGCGCCAATCCTCACCCTAACTCCCACCTAGGCCACGTCACCATCGACGGTATAAATGAACCGTCCCCTGGCCCCAGTCGTAGTAGTGAACTAGTGAGTGAACTAGAAGTGACTAGTGAGTGTAGTAGTGTCTGGGGTCTCGGGAGACTGAGACCTCGGAAGCCCTGAAGAAGACATCAGAGAGGATGTCGAAAGCTCGGCAAAATGGATATCGAGGCGGTTCAACCCGGAAGACGGGTGAGTTTAATATTAATTTTGATAATAGTATTAATCTTAGCTCTAAGTTTAATATATATATATATATATATATATATATATATATATATATATATATATATATATATATATATATATATATAAATATAATAAGGGATCTACCTGTTTTATAAAATGATCCCTTGCTTATGCAATTTCACACCTCAAACAATAATACCCTGCTGAGCTGAATATTGACGAGTATCTTAGAAAGATGGTAGTACTATATATATATATATATAGTACTACCATATATATATATATATATATATATATATATATATATATATATATATATATATATATATATATATTGCTATCGACCGTATATTATTTGGCATATTTCAGGTTCTGTCGGACTGAAATTAAAACAAATAGACTGTTTGTAAAAGTGTAGTACTAATATTTGTCTTGTTTTTTTTTGTGAACAGTTCTACATTCTCTTGTACTTATGATGAAACCAACAATCAGTTGGCGAAATATTAAGTGGTAAAAAACTTGAATTCAAAGAAAATTATATATATATATATATATATATATATATATATATATATATATATGTATATATATATATATATATATATATGTATATATATTATAATTATTATATTATATATATATATATTATTATAATTATATATATATATATATATATATATATATATATATATATATATATATATATATATATATATATGTATATATGAAAATTACTGAGTTCTCGGGAAGAACCGCGGACCTCAAAAAATCTCTTATACCCAGAGAAAAATCATCCCGAATTCCAAAGATATACGGCCTTCCAAAAATCCATAAGCCCAATGTTCCCCTAAGACCCATCGTCAGTGCATACAACTGTCCCACTCAGAAATTGGCAAAACATCTCGCTTCATCCTTACAACCATTAGCCGAAAACGCCTCGTCCTTTGTCAAAAACTCTTTTCATTTCATTGATCTTCTGAAAAACTTTTCTATTTCACTCTCAGACATACTAGTCAGTTTTGACATTGTTTCTTTATTCACCAACATTCCCATCGATGAAACCATTTCCATCTTGGACTCTAAACATCAAATTCCCCAAGACACATTATCTCTTATAAAACACTGCATGTCTAATACATATTTCACGTTCCAAAATCATTTCTATCGTCAAATCAAAGGTGCCCTAATGGGATCGCCCCTCTCTCCCGTAATAGCAGATATATACATGGAACATTTCGAAACAGTAGCCTTGTCCTCGTCAAATCTCAAACCCACCTGCTGGTTACGGTACGTTGATGACACCTTTGTCATTTGGCGCCATGGTAAATACACATTAGATCTCTTCCTCTCCCACCTGAATGGAATTCATCCCAGCATTAAATTCACGATGGAAGTTGAGGCTGAAGCGTCTTTGCCATTCCTTGATGTTCTTATTCAGAAAAATCCACCTCACAGTTTTTCCTATTCCGTGTACCGGAAACCCACTCATACAAACCGCTATCTCAATGCCCAGTCACATCATCACCCCGCCCAACTTAATTCAGTCATCAACACTCTTATTTCCCGTTCCATAAGACTTAGCGACAACAATCACAGGTCATCCGAAATCAATTCAATAAGACAAACACTTCTACAAAACGGCTACCACAAAACCCAAATCAATAGAAGCATTCAAAAACTTCTAAACCCCATTCCATCCAAAAAAGAAACCTTGCCGCCGGATCAACCCATAATCTTTCTACCTTTCATTAAAGGTGTCACTGACAAGATCAGTAGAACTCTTATCCCTCTTAATATCAAAACCATCTTCACCACTCACCCAAATTGTCCAATCTCGTCAGATCCGTAAAAGACCAAATCCCCAATGAAGACCATGGTGTCTACGAGATACCTTGTTCCAGTTGCCCACGTACATACGTAGGACAGACAAACCGACGAATCCATAACCGTATTTACGAACATTCTCTATCAGTCAAACATTCCGATACCACTTCAGCCCTAGCCCAACATCATATTCAGACAGGCCACAAAATATATTTCGAAAAAGCAAAAACCATCGCTCCCATCCGCTCATTAAAAGCGAGAATCATTCGTGAAGCTATCGAAATCGAAAAACGGCCCCTAACAGCTTGAACACGCGCGATGGCGCGAAACGATTGCCGGCAACATGGCGACCCCTTCTTCAGCGACCTCCCGCCCACACCGCTCAGGCCGGGTCAGTTCAGACCACGTCAGCGCATACCGTTCCCGCGCATACAGCGAGTATAAAAGCAGCCACGCAGGGTAAGACCGGTTGTCACTCGACACTGGGGAGTAGGCAGATTGAGACCCCGAACTCGAACCGAACCGTATCACTCTTGATAATGGCTCCAAAATGGGTGCCGAAACGTCGAGTTTTAAATTCTCAACGCGGTTCTTCCCGAGAACTCAGTAATTTTCATTTATCTGACCGCGGAAACTTATCCGAACATATATATATATATATATATATATATATATATATATATATATATATATATATATATATATATCTATATATATATATATATATATATATATATATATATATATATATATATATATATATATATATATATATATATATATATATATATATATATATATATATATATATATATTGAACAAATCCCCTTCGTTGGCTCAGTGAAGATGTTCGTTCAGTTGTAATGGAAACACCAAATAATAGTAGCAGAGTTTATTGTAGAGACGTACACTATGGGTGTAGACCCGGGATTACTTTGAGTAGAGATTGATGAAGTTGATCGTTGAAGACTATCACGTTCGTTGAGTGAATATTGATTGAATGCCTCTCTAGGCAAGAGATCTTAGTTTTATATAAACTTTAATTGGGTCAATATTTTCGCGGACCTCGCGTGACATGTGTATTTAATTTATGTAAATAGTTTAACTTTGTCAGCACTTTTGACTGATGTACAAATTATATTATTGATAATTGACCAAATGTGTATGTAACCTAATTAACTACGTGTGTGTATTTAATAACAAATAGATTCATTCGGTCTACTGGGTGATAAAATTATACTGTCCAATTTCGGATATGAATTCTAAAGATTTGATATTGGACATACTGCGGAATCGGGCAATCTGGCCCAAGTGTCAATACTCAAAGTTTACATATAAGTATTACATAACATAGTAAAATTCAAACATGATAAATTATAAATAGTTTAAGAATAATCAACAATCTTCCAACCGTACCCTAGCTATCAATGTCCGACTCTATCTCTAGATTAAAATTAGGGCAATTGGATGAAAATGTGGAAAGTGGGATGTCAACTTGGGAAGTCGACGGTACATTGTTGTGCCGATTACTAACTAATACAGGTACTTCCTGTTCGTTAGTCTGAGTTTGTGGATTCCCTGAACGACATAGTCGTGCAACAGGACGGTACTTCCATAACGTGATTATCCCAATTATTACCATTATAGTAATGATCCCGGTGGCCACAAAATAATGCCAATTAGATTCGTGAATCGATCGCCACTGCGTATGCGTCATTTCTTGTTCCAGACTCTCCTCCTCAAGTAACACATGACGTAGCTCTCCTCCTGGTATGTCAAGGTAGGTGTTTAGAGGCGTGTTAAACTTGCGTGGTGTCCTCGCCACCAGTTGGGCCACGGGAGTGATTGGCGACTTCAGGTAACTCGTCACTGCTCTGTCCACCCCACTGCTAGTGGGGAGTAATGTAATATTTTTCGTTTGGGCGATACATTTGGGTGAAAGCTTCAGGAATGTGACTCGTTCCAGTACTCTTTCGTTCCGATTTCCATCGCAAATAATGGATATGTGTATCGTGACTGGCGTGATAACTAGCCAGAGGTTGGGAGTACCCATCTTACTCCATTGAGTTGTCTGTATTGTCCGGGCTACCACTGGACATGTGCTATTCTTAGATCGCTCATAAATTTCTTCAAGTATGCAGTTTGGTTGGGTATCCATGTTTCTTATAGCCGTTGGTGAGCACGCTATCTGCGCCTTTGTCAACAGTAAGCATCTTTCTCTATCTTCCGCGGTCAATTCGAAGTAGTGCAGTGTGTTATAATCTACGACCAGTAGATTCCTTGGGGCGACAAATGTGCGCAACACCGACCCCTCAACGTTAAGTGGTATGGCCGTAACTTTGAGCATGCTGTACTTATTTTTCCCTGTCACTATGAAGTAGCCGATGACTGTTATATATCTGTCGTCATGACTGACTTCTGTTTCTATAATGGGTTGTCGTCGTATTTCGACCCCTTGAGGCAGTATCTGCCCTGCTTTCCCTATTAATTTGGTTATTTCACCCGGTTTCACTATATCAATGAAGTGTCCGTGGTTATAGTGAAGGTTTAATATTCCCTCGTAAAATTGAGTATATTCGTTTATGAAGTCCATAACTTGTAATGCTATCGTTTGTATTCGTAACGTGCTATATTCGGTTTCTAGTTTTTGTGCTTTGTCTTCTACTTCGTTAAGTCCTTTAGATATTTCTTGTAGACCTGTGATTAGTGCTTTGTTAAACTTGTTCATTTGCTCGTTTATCCTGTTCTCTGTGTGATTGATTGATGTTATTGTTTCTAACATTATCTTCGCCTGGTGCTGTGATCCCTTTATTAGCTCCTTTTGGTTATTATCTAATGCTTCAATGTTACTGTAGGCTTCGTCATTGACTCCAAATACTGAGGTTAATATTGTTCCTAATATTCCTCTTCTTTCCCTTCCTTTTATTTCTACTGTCAACCCCTCGCTTACTGACTCCGCCTTTCTTTGTCCTTCCTCTAACTTCTCTATTATATCCTTACAATTCACGATTTTTATCTCATGACACAGTTCTCGTACGCCTTGTATCATATTTCCTATTAGTTGGTGCTCTGTTCGAATTCTTCCTTTTTCGAGTAACACCTTTATTCGAAATGTTCCCCGGTCTATGACGACCTCTCCAAGGTCTTCTGTGAAAAATCCTGGTACCGGATTATATATTTTATACGGTTCTGCCTTTATGGGTTTTAACATCGTTAAAAACATTATAGCTGCTAGTATTTTCTTCCATCTTAGTGCTGCTGCCTTCTTCGGCTTTTCCTGTTTCTCTTCTTCCAGTCGTATTAGCTTATGTATGGGTCTTTTAGTCAGTTTCCCGTTTGCCTTTCTCACTGTTACTACTCTAGTTAATCCCTCCGCTCCAGGGTGTGTTTCTGTTACCCTTGCTAATGGCCATCTGCCTGGAGGTGTATCCTCTTCTTTAATTATAACTATTTCTTCTTCTTTTATGTTAGGGTGCGCCTTATGCCATCTATTTCTCTGTTGTAATTGTTGTAGGTATTCCTGTTTCCAAATTTTCCAGAAGTCTCTTTTTATTTTCTCCACTAATCTCCACCTCGTCGGCATCTTCAAATAAGTCGTAAGCTCTTCTTCCCGATTTGGTGATATAATTTCTCTCCCTATAAGGAAGTGAGCTGGTGTCAGGGCTATTTTCCCTTCAGGGTCTTCTGATGACCCACATAATGGTCTCGAGTTCATACATGCTTCTATTTGTGCCAGCACCGTACTCAATTCTTCATATGTTAGAACTGTTTCCCCGATGATTCTTTTCAAGTGATATTTCATTATTCGCACTGCGCTCTCCCATAATCCTCCGAAATGTGGTGCATATGCAGGTATGACATGCCACTGGGTACCTAGTGCCAGTAATCCTTGTTTTATCTCGTCATCTATTTTTTGATTTTCTTTTTTCAACAAATTTGCTGTTCCTACGAATGTGGTTCCGTTATCGCTGTATACGTTGTTGCACTGTCCTCTGCGTGCCGCAAATCTCTTGAACGCTGCGATGAATGCATCCGTAGACATATCGCTTACTACCTCAAGGTGTACTGCCTTCGTTGACAGACACACAAATACTGAGATGTAGCCCTTATAGCTCCCTGTCCTCTGCCTCTCGTGGTACTTATTTTTATTGGCCCGGCATAATCTATCCCTGTGTTAGTAAAGGGATGACTCGGGTTCACTCTGTCTTTCGGTAGATCTCCCATTAATTGTTGTGCTGCTTGGCTTTTATACCTCCTGCACCTTAAACATTTTGCTAGATGATCTTTCACGGTTCTTCTGCCATTGATTATCCAGTATTTCCTTTTTATGTACTGTAGTGTTTGTTGTAATCCGCTATGTAGATTTCTTGCGTGACTATCTGTTATAAGTAACTTTGTTAATGCACTATCCTTTGGCAAAATTATCGGATGTTTTTCTCCGTACTTTAGATTCGTGTGTCTCAGTCTTCCGGTGACTCTTAGAATTCCTTGTCTATCCAGGAATGGTACCAATGACGCTAATTTATTTTTCTTGTCTAATTGCTGTTTCTTCTCCAGCTTATTTATTTCTTGTTTAAAGTAGGCGTGCTGTGTGTGCTTTATCACCTTTAATAGCATTTCCTCTAATTCTTGGACTGTAAGCTGACTTTGTCCATTGTCTTTCTTTTTTCTGCATTTGCCTGCAAATCTCCTACAATATGAAAGTACTCTTCTCATTCTTTCTAAATTTGAGAATCTCTCGCATATGTCCTCCTTTATCGTTGTCGTGTGCACCGTTATTTTCGTTTTGACTTCCTCCTCATTTGTCTCTGGTATTTCTTCTGATTCCTGCGTTAAAGTTTTGTTACTAGTCAGCCAAGTTGGTCCCTTCCACTATAGCTCTGCTTCTAATAATTCTGATGCGGTACTTCCACGTGAGAGGATGTCCGCTGGATTTTCCTTTGTATCTACCTTATGCCAATTTTTCGGTCCTATAACGCCTCTTATTTCCTCTACTCCGTTGGCGACGAACATTTTCCACCTTTTTGATGATCCCCTTATCCAAGCCAGGGTTATCGTTGAGTCCGACCATGCATATACCTCAATGTTTTCCCTGTTCAATGCTTGTAGGGTTTTCTTCATTAAATTTGCTAGTAGTACCGCGGCACACAGCTCGAGCCTCGGTAACGTCGTTTTCCCTTTCAATGGTGCGACTTTCGATTTTGCTATCATTAGGTTCGTTTTAATTTCTGGGCCTAATACCCTTGAGCCGATTACCGCTCCATATCCTTTCATAGACGCATCTGCAAATCCATGTAGTTCTACTCTGTTTATCTTGCTTAAGTTGTTCCACCTGGGCAATGTTATTTTCTCCAGATTTACTAATTGCGCCTGGTATGTATTCCACCTGCTTTGTTGGTTGCTAGTTAATTCTTTATCCCAACTGGTCTTTTGCTCCCATAATTCCTGTATGAACATTTTCGCCTGAATTACTACAGGTGCTATCCATCCCAGTGGGTCGTATAGTTTTGCTACTTCTGACAGTACGTGTCTTTTCGTTATTTTCTTTGCCGTCGTTATCCCTATTTTGAATGTGATTATATCCTCTTTAGGTGACCAGTGTATTCCTAACGTTTTTCGTACTTCTTCTTGTTTGACTGCCTTGGAGTCTACGTTCCTCCTAGCTCCTCCTAGTATATCGTCTACATACATGTTTTCTTTTACAATTTTCGATGCCAACGGGAACCTCGCTCCTTCGTCTTCTTGTAATTGTTGTATTGTTCTTAACGCTAAAAAGGGTGCTGCGGCCGTGCCGTATGTCACCGTCGTTAAGTTATACCCTTGTATGTGGTCCTTTGTGTCCTTTCTCCACAAAATTTTTTGATATTTTTGGTCTTCTTCTGCCATTCTGATTTGTCTAAACATTTTTTCCAGATCCGCTGAGTATGCTACCTTATTGGATCTCCATCGTAATAGTATATTTGTCAAATCTTGTTGAAATTTCGGCCCTGTGTGCATAATATCATTTAGGCTTACTGCCGATGAGCTTTTGCTTGATGCATCAAACACGGCTCTTATTTTCGTTGTAGTACTGTCTTCTTTTCTCACTGGATGATGAGGTAAGTAGTACCCATCTCCCTGGTTTTCTGCTATTACCATATGACCTTGGTTTTCATCATCTTCCATGAATTGTCTGTAATTCGCTTCTAACTGTTTGTCTTTTGCAAACTTCCTTTCTAGTTGCATCAATCTGGCGAATGCTTGCTGTTTAGATTCTCCTAACTTTGCGACGTCTTCCCTAAACGGAATTTTTACTTCGTATCTCCCTTCTTCATTCCTTTTTACAGTCTGTCGATACAGTTCTTCACATTCTTGTTCTTCCACTGAGAAACTTGTGTCCTGATTTACTTCTTCTAATTCCCAGAAGTTCTTTATTTGTACGTCCATTTCTTGTCTTGATATCATACAGCATACTTCTGCTTTTATATTCTCCCTTTCTCGTGCTATTCCCGAAACTATCCATCCTAGTTTGGTGTTTTGACTCAGGAGTCCATTAATTATTCTGTGCATCTCTTCTGTCAATATGTAACTGTATTCTTTTACTCCTAGTAGTAAGTCTATCTTCCCTACCTTGTAATATCTTGAATATCTTGGATCTGCCAGTATTGCATTTTTCTCGTTATAGTCCGGTAGAATTATATCCTGTTCCGGTAAATTCCTTGTTATCTTCGGTAGTACTAGTGCTTCTATTTCCATCTCGAAGTCACTTTCGTAATGAGTTTCGATTATAAGTTTCATACTCCAGTTGGCTGTTTTTTCTCCTGACGAGCCTATCCCGGATATGGTCGCCTGTATGGGCTTCCTTGTTGTTCCTAGCGTCGTCGCAGCTTGTTCCGTTATAAATGCGCATTGTGACCCTTGGTCGATTAGTGCTCTCATTATGTGTGAATCTCCTTTCGCATCTCTTATGCGTACCACAGCTGTCGCTAGTAATGCTTTACCTTCCTTATGGCTTGCACAGTTTACTGAATTCTGCTCTCTTTGTTGGTCGTTGCTATTCCTAGGCCCATTGGTATCTTGTGTATTTTCCCGCCTTCCGTTATTTTGTTCTCTGGCGTTGTATGGATTATTATTTCCTCCTCTGTACCTATCAGCTTGGTACCCGTTTCTTCTATTGTTTGAATCTCTTCCATTTCTTTCTTGTGTTTGTTCTCCTTTCGTTCCATTGGATATTCTTTTGTTGCTTGTGTTTCCTTTTTCATAATGCAACATATGGTGGTGGTCTCCGCCACAGTGTCTGCACCTATATTGTGAATAACATTGTTTTTCTTTTTTATGTGCTAGGCAGTTTGTACACAATCCTTTTTCTTTTATCATCCTGTTCCGGTCTCTTACATTGAGTTCCTGAAATTCTCTGCAGTTCGGTACTCCGTGATCTCCGTTGCATATCACGCAATGTGTTCTTGGTTTCCTAAGAGATCCTCCTTGCTTTTCTTGTCTTTTTTCTGACTCCAGCAGTTCCAGTGTCTGAAATCTTCGCTGTAAGAATGTTCGTGTCGATTTGTACGTCGGTATCTCTCTACTGTCTCCAATGTGGTTTTCGTACAGCCTCCTAGTTTCATTGTCCCATTTCGTTATGATAATTCGGGGTATCAATGGGCTCCACGCTTCCGTGTCTGTTCCTAACCCTCCTATGGCTTCCAGACTTTCGTGGAAGGTGTCATGTAGTGATTTCAATGCTCTAGCAGAAGATTCCTTTACTTCCTGCGCTAGTAGCATCCTGTCTATTAATTTAAACAATATCATCCTTGAGTTCTCATACCTATCTTTTAGCATGTTCCAGGCCACTTCGTAGTTGGCCTCGGATATGTTTAAGTGTTGTATCATTCTGTTGGCTTCCCCTCTTACTTGAGTTTTTAGGTACTGCATTTTTTCTGCGTTTGATAACTGGTCGTTTTCATGTATTACTTTAGTAAACAGATCGTGGAAAGTTCTCCACGTTTCATATCTGCCTTCATACACAGGGATTTTTACCTGCGGCAATGTCACACCGTCCCTCCTCTGTGTGCTTTCTGGCCGTTGCATTCCTGGCCTTATTTTCTTTAAAACTTCCCTGACTTTCCTCTTTAGATGATTTATTCTCTCTACTTCTCCATTATCTGTAGCGTCTAGTTCCTCATTTACTGCTGCTTCAATCATTAGTGTATTCACCTTTTCCATGTATTCTCTTAACTCTGACTGCAATTCTTCATCCTCCTGCAAGTCTTGTTCATTTTCTGGCCGTAATAATTCCTCGATTCTTTGTTTTCTTATCTGTATCTCCTTTACTTTCGGTGCTTTTCCTCTTTTCAGCACCCTTCCATATTCTTCCAACAGGGTTTTCCCCTCAATGTATATCTTAAATACCTGATCATAGTATTTTGTTTCAAAATATTTTTCTTTCGTTATACCCCCTTCTAGCAGCTTTTCGTGGTTATTTAAAAATTTTGCCCAATATTCTTCTAATTTTTCCTGTCTATCCCAGATGTATTGTTGATTTTTCCGAGATTGGGAATCCTTTTTTGTATTTGAAACGAGTTTCGTTATTTCTGTTCCTAATTCCGCTTGCTTAACGTATATGCTTTCCATAATTATTCTTATAAATTTTTACATTCAGCGGTAAATATATTAGACAATACGAAATGTACGTTATTTATTAAATAAGTATACCTGTATTATAACACTTTCTTTTCTATCGGAATGTGCAATTTAGCGAAATATGAGTTTGACCTTGCCTGCTGTGCTATTCTTTGTACTGAGGTAGGTCAAGATGTAATCCACACACTCTTATAATGATATATATATACATATATATATATATATATATATATATATATATATATATATATATATATATATATATATATATATATATATATATATATTGTTATCAAAATAAATGAAATTATTTGCTACGTAATTATTTTAATTTTTCGAAATAAAGTATTTAATTGAATTAAAAGCAAGCTATATGTATGAACGTTTCTTTTTTCAAATTGTCATACAAAATTACTGTTTAGTAAGTTATAGTTGTGAATGACGTTTATTTTTTGTTTTATCAATTCTCTGTATTATTTAAATGGTATACATTCTAAAGTACATTATTATACGATTGATAGAGTGGAGATTGTTGTTCTAAATTGTTAAATTGTAATAAAAAAAAACTTGTTAAATTGTAAGATTGTAAAAGTTGGAAGATTTTGTAATTATTCAAAAACTTACGGTTTTTTGTGTTCTTAGACGTTGAGGATCCCTCGCTTCTGGTGGGTTCTGCAATCGGTCCTGTCCTTTGGCTGCTCTGCGGCTCTAGTATGGCTCTCGGCTTTGGTACTGCTCTCGGCACTAGTATGGCTCTCGGCTTTGGTACTGCTCTCGGCTCTAGTATGGCTCTCGGCTTTGGTACTGCCTCGGCTCTAGTATGTCTCTCGGCTTTGGTACTGCTCTCGGCTCTAGTGTGGCTCTCGGCTTTGGTACTGCTCTCGGCTCTAGTATGGCTCTCGGCTTTGGTACTGCTCTCGGCACTAGTATGGCTCTCGGCTTTGGTACTGCTCTCGGCTCTAGTATGGCTCTCGGCTTTGGTACTGCTCTCGGCTCTAGTGTGGCTCTCGGCTTTGGTACTGCTCTCGGCTCTAGTGTGGCTCTCGGCTTTGGTACTGCTCTCGGCTCTAGTGTGGCTCTCGGCTTTTGTACTGCTCTCGGCTCTAGTGTGGCTCTCGGCTTTGGTACTGCTCTCGGCTCTAGTGTGGCTCTCGGCTTTGGTATGGCTCTCGTTCTCCCGGGTCTAGTGGTCTCTCTCTGCTACTGAGGGTGTTGCTGGCGTGGACTGTATAGGCTCTCTCAAACTTCCTTGAAGTCATCTGTTTCTCGATAGGACCATGAACAAATCCCCTTCGTTGGCTCAGTGAAGATGTTCGTTCAGTTGTAATGGAAACACCAAATAATAGTAGCAGAGTTTATTGTAGAGACGTACACTATGGGTGTAGACCCGGGATTACTTTGAGTAGAGATTGATGAAGTTGATCGTTGAAGACTATCACGTTCGTTAAGTGAATATTGATTGAATGCCTCTCTAGGCAAGAGATCTTAGTTTTATATAAACTTTAATTGGGTCAATATTTTCGCGGACCTCGCGTGACATGTGTATTTAATTTATGTAAATAGTTTAACTTTGTCAGCACTTTTGACTGATGTACAAATTATATTATTGATAATTGACCAAATGTGTATGTAACCTAATTAACTACGTGTGTGTATTTAATAACAAATAGATTCATTCGGTCTACTGGGTGATAAAATTATACTGTCCAATTTCGGATATGAATTCTAAAGATTTGATATTGGACAATATATATATATATATATATATATATATATATATATATATATATATATATATATATATATATATATATATATAGCAAAATAAATATTTTAAATCTTTGTCTCCTTATGAAGCTGACAAAAATCAGCGAAATATAGAGAAATAAAAGAAAAAAGAGTTTTCTTCAAATAACAGACCGCATACCCGATACAATAAATTTATATATATATATATATATATATATATATATATATATATATATATATATATATATATATATATATATATATATATATATATATATATATATTGTTATAATTCTAGATTTATAAATTTAGAAAAATCTTTTACAGGATACATATTTAAAGTGATTTCATGAACTGTCCTCGACGCATCAAGGAATTTGGATATCGGTTAAAATACTTGGAAATTCCAAGGTTGGCCAAATCCAAATTTCTAATTGATTCGATGCAGGGAAATTCCACTTTCGCTACGCAAAACAAAGGATTTGTTTTACATAAAAGCAGGTAGATTTTCTCTCATCGGTCAGTCGAGCTTGCCTCTTCTACTGTAGACCTAGTCGGTGCTATTATTGTTCCAACTAAGTTATTGTTTTATTTCTGATTTTCTGTATACCTTTTTATTTTAGCATTATTGTATATTCAGACCTTTTCAGGTTAGAATAATACATTGATCTATATTTGTCCATGTACTGATTGTTTGATATTTTATTTGATTATTTTTCTTGTATTTTGTGTCTAAGTTGTTCTTCCGTAAGTTAAGAACACTTAGAAATATTTATCTTGCTTTTTCTATTTTATATTTTGATTTGTACTTTGTCTAAATAGTTCTTTCCGGTAAGTCAAAGAACTCTTAGAAATATTTCTCTGAATATTTGACTTGTTATTTTAATTGTGCGTCTAAGTCATTCTTTTCCGGTAAGTCAAAAGAACACTTAGAAATATTTTCATAATCATTGTTGCATTATTATTTCCGATATTTTATTTAAGATATTTTCTTCCTTAAGTTAAGAAAATACTTAATACATTTGTCTCTTTCATTTTCTATTTTATGCTAAGTTGTTTCTTCCGTAAGTCAAGAAACACTTAGCAATATTTCCACATCTTTTCTGTATTTGATTTTTCGTATTTGTAAGTCGTTTCTTCCGTAAGTCAAGAAACACTTGTAAATATTTGTATTCTTATTTTTGCATTTTATTTTCTTTCTATTCTATATTACAAGTCGTTTCTTCCGTAAGTCAAGAAACACTTGTAAATATTTATATTCTTCTATTGCATATTTGATTCTCTTGTTGTTTTTTTGTTCTAAGTTGTTTCTTCCGTAAGTCAAGAAACACTTAGACATATTTTCACATATTGTTTTATATTTACTTATTTCATTTGTTTATATTCCTCTCTTAAGTTGTTTCTTCCGTAAGTCAAGAAACACTTAAGAACATTTCTGCATTCTTTTACCTTGTGTATTTTTACTCATATTTCTGCTTTTTTCTATTCTTTGATCTCGTACATTTTTACTTTTCATTCTAAGTTGTTTCTTCCGTAAATCAAGAAACACTTAGAAACATATTCTTTGCACTACATTTATCATACCATTTTATTTTATTGTTTACCAAGTTATTCCTTCCGTAAGTCAAGGAATACTTAGATTATTTTACCTGTTCTGTTTTCCATTTTTGATCTGTTATTTTGTAACTGTTCCTTGGAACCGTTACCTGTAACAGATACTTGTCGCTGTAACGGTTATTCTGTAACGGCAACAGTACTGACCCATTTCACTAGCGACAAACGAAGATGGTTAACACCCGTTCCAATTCCGGAGACAGGAAAAAGTCCGAAGAGCCGGCGATGGGTCCTACAGGCCCAAATGCCCCCTCTCGGCAACATGGCGCCCAACAAAAATCCGAACCCACGACCCCAGGACCGTCTTCAAGCCAGCCTTCAACCGCTGACTTCATAGCTGCACTTATGCAAGCGATGACGGCCCTTTCAACTACCCAAGGCACAATACCACAGATGCCCCAACACACACCTGAGCCACCGAAGCCCAGGATCACTTACATGAAACCACCCCAATTCTCAGGCCGAGACATCGAGAATCCACTCAAATTCCTGAACAAAGCAGAGAACTTCCTCACCAAATACGATGTCGACGAGGACCAATGGATTGACTACCTAATAGACAATTCTCTCCATGGTGATGCGAAGAAATGGGCCCAGAAATTCTCACATACGGACCTGCCATACGACACGTTCCGAGGCCGCCTCCTGAAGAAGTACAACGATCCCGCTTTACTTTCAGCCCTCACATCCAAACTCCACGGCGAACACCAACGGAAGGACGAACCAACGGAAGACTTCATCAATGGGAAAGCTGCCCTGTTCAGACGTCTCGCCCCGTACACCCCTGAAGACCAGAGATGCATCACAATTGTGAATCAACTGCGACCAGATATCTCGATCTGCCTACGGCTGAACATCCCGAAGACAGAAAAAGACCTCCTAACGATCGCCCAGGGAATGGAAGCAGACACCCGCCGGAATACCGCTCTGAACAAACCCCAGCAACAACCTCAACAGCAAACACAGCAACAGTCGCGACAGCAGCGACAATCGTACCGTCCCCACCGGAACAACAACTCCCCACGTCATCCGGAAGCCATTGAAGAGTGGAGGAACCCCAACAATAGACAGTCCAGGATGCCATTAAGGAACCAGCCTCCACCCCCACTGCCTCAGAATCAGGGAAACGCCAACAGGGGCACCAACTAAACCCTGTTGTGAAGATGGTGCCCCAACTGAACCCAATTCAGATGCGACCCTCGACAGCAGGCCTCCCACAACTCCACGGAAGGATCAACCTGCACCGCGTGAAGATTTTGGTCGACACCGGAGCATCTGGGAATTTCATCCACCAGAGGCTGATCCAGAGACGGAACCTGCAACGAGGACCAGGATTGGTTCAACTGGCGTGCACGGACAGCACGTCCCGTACCCTTGGGACTGCTGAAGTCAATATCACCATCGACAACCTCGAATCAACTGTCAACTGCGTTGTAATGGAGACCTTGAACCACGACGTTGTGTTAGGGATGCCTTGGTTAGAACAGGAAGAGGCCAATGTAGACATACCCCGTAAATGTCTACACGTCGGTACCACCTGCAGAACCACAATCTACTGGAAGAACCCAGCTAGACAGCAACCCAAAACCCAACAGATGGAACCCCATCAAGCTCCAGCCTTCGCCTTCCAACAAGTTGAACGACTGATACAAGAGTACGATGACGTATTCGACGACCGTTTGCGCCAGCCGACCACCAAAGCCACCGAGATGGTCATCGAGGTAACCGATAACCGACCGATCAACGTGAAGCCATACAAATACTCCACGCAGAAGAAACAAATCATGGCCAAGGAGGTGAGAGAGATGCTAGCCGCAGGAGTCATCCGCCCCAGCAAATCTCCTTACAATAGCCCGGTGGTTATTGTAACCAAGAAAGATGGCACCCCCCGTTTCTGCGTGGATTACAGGAAGCTAAACAACGTCACCGTCGACGAAGCCTCCAGTATGCCGCCAATCCACGATTCCATCAAAGAGATCGGTACAGCACAAATCTTTACCACCTTGGATTTGAAAAGCGGATTTTGGCAAGTCCCTCTACACAAGGACTCCAGCCCGAAGACAGCCTTCAGCCTGCCTGACGGTTCTGCCTACGAGTTCACCGTGATGCCCTTCGGTCTGAAGAATGGACCAGCTGTGTTCCAGAAGCTCGTGACTTCAGTCTTCGCAGGATACATAGATATATTCATCAAAGTGTATATGGACGACATCATCATATACTCCGAAGACTGGACCCAACACCAGAACCACCTCCGCCTAGTTCTAGAGAGACTTCGGACACACGGACTATGGGCATCACTAAAGAAGTGTAAATTCGCGGCAGACGAACTGGAATACTTAGGGCACAAAATCACCTCCGCCAACACACAACCTCTGGAAAAACACGTGGAGAAGATCAAAGGCTTCGACACTCCACGTACGATGAAACAGCTACGAAGTTTCATCGGGACCGCCAACTGGTTGAGGGATTTCATCCCTCGATTCGCTGACATCATCACGCCTTTGACGGACCTCACCAAGGGCAACAAGAGACGTCTACATTGGACTGATGCCGCAGATGCCGCCTTCCAACGTCTCAAGACCGAAATCGAGGGAGATCTCCTACTCCACAGACCAGACGCATCCAGACCTTTCTGCCTCCAGACGGATGCCTCTGACGTCGGCATGGGCGCAGTCCTCTTCCAAGGGACCCAAGATGACAAGAAAGTCATTGCCTATGCCTCCACAAAGTTGAAGCCAGCTGAAACTCGTTACCACATCAACGAGAAGGAGTGCCTCGCATTAGTTTGGGCACTCAAGAAGTACAAACACTTCCTTCAAGATCAGAAATTCACACTATACACAGACAGTCAGGCTCTCTTGTGGCTCCACCGGTTTAAGGAAGACAAGGCCAAACTATCCAGATGGGCCTTGGTACTCCAAGAATTCAACTTCACCACGGTACACATCCCAGGGAAAGTAAATGAGCTTCCTGACCACCTATCCAGGAATCCGACCACCGAGAGAGAAGAAACTGATCAGGACGAAGAAGTGAACAGACTCAGCTGGCCAACAATAGACGCAGAGGAAGACGACTCCTTCCCACTATTATGCATGATGGAAGATGTCGATGACGGTTCTGATACCAACCCCATCCTTGACGACCTGGTCGACTTACCACTCCAAGACAAAATCCGGAGAAGTCACCAAACCCATCATGGTATGCAGCGGTTTCGGAGACGCCATCTGAAGATCTCCGAACGTGGACCAAGGAACGAGGTCGAAGAAAACCTCCTCAGCGAATTCTCACTGGTCGATGGCGCCGTTTATTACAACGCTGGATTAGATCACAGGACGCTGGTAGTACCCCCATCCCTCCGGACAGACGTGATGAAAGTCTACCACGATTCGGAAGAGGCTAACCATCCAGGACAGGACGAAACCATCCGTGCCATCAAAAACATATATTACTGGCCCACCTTATCAAAGGATGTAAGGACCTACGTCAAGTCCTGCCTAACCTGTCTGAGGACCAAAGCCGCTCCACGACAGCCAGCAGCACCTGTGATGCCCAGAGAACCTACCAATCCCTGGGAGAGAGTGTCTTTCGACATACTAGGACCGTACCCACCAGCCAGAGGGACACGCAATCGCTACATCCTCCTGGCAACAGATTGCCTGAGCAACTGGGTCGAGTACCGCTGCGTCCAATCCACCAAAAGCCGTGATGTCATCCAGTTCCTCCAAGAGGAGATCTGCGGCCGCTGGGGGAAACCAACCATCCTCATTACGGACAACGCAGCCCAATTTCGGACGGACGCATGGGAGAGATTCCTGAGACGGCACAACATCAAAGCCGAACTTAGCCCTATCTTCCACCAGAGGGCCAACCCGGTTGAACGCCGAGCTCAGGAGCTCAAAAAGGGACTCCGCGCCCGATGCAAAACTGCAAATGACCCGAGATGGGAATCCTACCTGGCTGACATCATGTTCAGCCTAAGGACCCGGAGGAACGAGGCCACCCAGGAAACACCCGCTGAACTTCTGCTAGGCTATCTTCCACGGCGCGCAGAAGAAACACAGCGGGAACATCGTCTGGCAAACACCGCAGCCAGACGAGACGAAAGGGTTGCCAGAGCTGTTCAAAAGGCCACGGTATACGCGAGGAACATGGTTCCTGACAACCCTAACGCTCCACCTGCCAGGAGGTTCAGCGAAGGAGAGCAGGTCATGGTGAGGAACCACGTCCGAGGGAACTTCGGACCAACATGGACGGGACCACACACGATCCTGAAGGTCCTAGGCGATCATACCTATGAGGTGCACCGCGACCGGGACGTGAATAGGACCATTCATGTGGATGACATCCGCGCTGCTCCTCCATCTAGGGACGAACCTCCAGAGCAGGATTAAGGTTTATGACGGCACGTGTAGATATCAAGGTGAACTGAGTAACCTTATATCTTCACGACGTCGTAAGATCTTCCTCAGGGTGAATTAAGTAGCCCTGACAGAACAGCTGAGGATAACGGGGCCCTGTTACGATACGTTACAGACACCAGAGCGAATCGAGTAACTCTACGTGTTCTGAAACGTCGTAAGGCCCCAGCCGGGTGAATTAAGTAGCCTGGTCGAAAAAACACCCGAACCAACTGGACCACCTAGACCACCGGGACCACCTGGACCACCTGGACCACCTGGGCCACCTGGACCACTATAATTTTAAGTATGATATATCTTAAGTTTGAATTGTAGTTGTATTGTATCTTTTGTATTGTATTTGTATTTATATTGTTTTTTTTAGGATAAGAACTTCTTACTGTATGTATTTTCGATTTTTTTATCAATAAACTTTCTTTTAGCACCGTTAGGTCTTTCAGAGGAGGGGGGATGTCCTCGACGCATCAAGGAATTTGGATATCGGTTAAAATACTTGGAAATTCCAAGGTTGGCCAAATCCAAATTTCTAATTGATTCGATGCAGGGAAATTCCACTTTCGCTACGCAAAACAAAGGATTTGTTTTACATAAAAGCAGGTAGATTTTCTCTCATCGGTCAGTCGAGCTTGCCTCTTCTACTGTAGACCTAGTCGGTGCTATTATTGTTCCAACTAAGTTATTGTTTTATTTCTGATTTTCTGTATACCTTTTTATTTTAGCATTATTGTATATTCAGACCTTTTCAGGTTAGAATAATACATTGATCTATATTTGTTCATGTACTGATTGTTTGATATTTTATTTGATTATTTTTCTTGTATTTTGTGTCTAAGTTGTTCTTCCGTAAGTTAAGAACACTAAGAAATATTTATCTTGCTTTTTCTATTTTATATTTTGATTTGTACTTTGTCTAAATAGTTCTTTCCGGTAAGTCAAAGAACTCTTAGAAATATTTCTCTGAATATTTGACTTGTTATTTTAATTGTGCGTCTAAGCCATTCTTTTCCGGTAAGTCAAAAGAACACTTAGAAATATTTTCATAATCATTGTTGCATTATTATTTCCGATATTTTATTTAAGATATTTTCTTCCTTAAGTTAAGAAAATACTTAATACATTTGTCTCTTTCATTTTCTATTTTATGCTAAGTTGTTTCTTCCGTAAGTCAAGAAACACTTAGCAATATTTCCACATCTTTTCTGTATTTGATTTTTCGTATTTGTAAGTCGTTTCTTCCGTAAGTCAAGAAACACTTGTAAATATTTGTATTCTTATTTTTGCATTTTATTTTCTTTCTATTCTATATTACAAGTCGTTTCTTCCGTAAGTCAAGAAACACTTGTAAATATTTATATTCTTCTATTGCATATTTGATTCTCTTGTTGTTTTTTTGTTCTAAGTTGTTTCTTCCGTAAGTCAAGAAACACTTAGACATATTTTCACATATTGTTTTATATTTACTTATTTCATTTGTTTATATTCCTCTCTTAAGTTGTTTCTTCCGTAAGTCAAGAAACACTTAAGAACATTTCTGCATTCTTTTACCTTGTGTATTTTTACTCATATTTCTGCATTTTTCTATTCTTTGATCTCGTACATTTTTACTTTTCATTCTAAGTTGTTTCTTCCGTAAATCAAGAAACACTTAGAAACATATTCTTTGCACTACATTTATCATACCATTTTATTTTATTGTTTACCAAGTTATTCCTTCCGTAAGTCAAGGAATACTTAGATTATTTTACCTGTTCTGTTTTCCATTTTTGATCTGTTATTTTGTAACTGTTCCTTGGAACCGTTACCTGTAACAGATACTTGTCGCTGTAACGGTTATTCTGTAACGGCAACAGTACTGACCCATTTCACTAGCGACAAACGAAGATGGTTAACACCCGTTCCAATTCCGGAGACAGGAAAAAGTCCGAAGAGCCGGCGATGGGTCCTACAGGCCCAAATGCCCCCTCTCGGCAACAGAACAGTTAATCCTCGATAGATTTGGAAGGTCAAAATGTGGGTATAAGAGTTTCACGACACAATGTACATTGCAAATTATAATACGGTTGTGGTAAAGATTAGGATTTTAGTAAGAAATATTTGCATACATTGTTAAGAATAAGAAAGTGGGTATATTGTTTTTCTATGCAGTCAGACTTTATAGATTTGGATATTGGTTAAGTGGGCAAAAATAGGAAGGAGGGGCAAGATATGTAGTTTCTTGGAGTATTGTGATTGGTCAAGGAAGAGATTTTGAGGAATGGAAAGGAGAGAAAACTGAGTAAGGATTTAAAAAAAGAAACACGAGAGAGTTCGGTACGAGATTTGAAAGAGAAAAGGTGTTTTTGGTTTCTTCGTAAAATTGTAAAATAAAAATAAATATTGTTGTTTTTTGCCGGTGAATAAAGTAAGGAGTGAAAGAATGTTTGATAAGTTTTGTGGTAGCAGCCAAGCAGTGCAAGCAGATATCTCCAAAGATCAAAATTGTAAGTTCTTTAGATACAAATTATTTGAGGCTAGGCTGTCTATGTCTTTTTAATAGGACACCAGATTCTGAGAGTTCGACGCAGCAGCAGATTGGAAATTTCAAGTTCGATAAGAAATAGTTTCTTTGGCCAAAGATAAACTTAGTAGGAGAGTAGCTGAACCAGAAGGAGAGGTTATCATAGAAGAAGAAATTCCAATTAATAAATTAAATTTTTTTTTAATTTTCAATAGACATTCACAAGGATTAAGTGGATTAAAGTGGATGAAAACTATTTTATCGGTGACTAAATAAAAACAATTTTCTCATTCATTTTAAGAACCGGAGAGCACGTTAGGAAAATATGATTAGAGCAAGAAGAAATTTTAGAAACGGTAATTATGGAAACAGAAAATCAGAAGAAATGGGAAACATAAAAAATTTACAACTTATGCAATTACAATCCCAAGCAATGAAACAAAATCAAAGGGAAACAGAACAAACCATGAAAGAAAATCAACGAGAAATAAAACAAGCTGTGGAAAAAATAAAACAAACCATTAAACAATATCAATAAGGGACGAAACAAGCCTTGGAAGAAAACAGATACGCGATAGAAGAGAACAACAGGAAAATGAAGTAACGTATAGAAAAGTACGAAAAGGAAATAAAAGGATGTTTGAAAATGATCAAAAAAGAAATGAAGATTAAAGAACAAATTTTAAAACAAGAAAGACTTAAAGGCCAAATTAAAGGAAATTTAGAGAAATTAGAAAACAAATTCGAAACCGCGATACAAGAAGATAGGCGAGAAATGGACGAAAAAGTTAAGCAAAACGAAAAATAAATCGCGGAAATTAAGATGCATAGAAAATTCGGAAAAAGAAGGGAAATATAGAGTACTGGTGAGGTGAAAATCCAATTTGGCGGGGATGTGCAAAAAACACACAAATATCGAATTTTTAAAATTTTTTTTATCTTTTGTTTATTAAAAAGTTAAACCCACATTTTACAACTCACACATAGTGCAATTATTATTTATAGTGATATTTTGGAGCAATTTATACAAAAAACTGCGATTATAGGCTTTACATCCAACTCAAAATAGATACCGACTGAACTAAATGTCATATTTCATACCACAACGAAAGATAAAAAGCGTTACTCACGAGACAGAGTATCCTTTCTTCTAACTTGTACTCCGATGATAGCCTCCATTGGTACTTCGGTTCTCGGTATACTAACAGCATGCGGTGGTAGATAGATAGGTTCCAGAATACCAAAAGTACATTCACTGTTAATACTCGTATGACAGGAGGCATGGCTCTGAAAAATAAATATCGTAGCGTTTGAAATGTAGAAAAATTTTAATAAAAGCAAACTAAGCATAAAAATGTAAAAGTACATTGAAGACTAGCTAAGTAAAATAGTTATATAGACTAGCCAAAATTAAAGTTTGTTCTTGTTATTAAATGGCTTTGGCCTAGGTATTACCAAAGTAATAAACTACGAGCCCATTGGACATTTTAAGGGGTCATTAAATTTGATCCAGCAGAAATCACATATAAATCAGTACTACAATATGTAATAACAACTTTAGAAAATATGCCGTCAATTTTTATCGGTACAGGTAAGTACTCAGGTAAGGTAAACTTACCACTAAAGGTAAGAGGGGGTATTTTGGTCAAACATTTTTGTACGGCATTTATAAACTTCGGTAATACAAAAATAATGAGCTGCGACCTAATGCCGTACAAAAATATTGGTACCAGGAGCAGGGAAAACTTTTTTTTTCGGAAAATTTTCACTCCATTTTTGGCGAATTGATTCAGTACGGCATTCATACACATAGTTTCGGATTCTTATCTAGATTAATTTTTTTGCAATGCCGTACATATCGGCTGGTACAGGGGTGAGAAATCTAGGGCGCAACCCTTGATTTTGACCCCATTCGCTGAGGTAATTGAAAAATGTACGGCATCAATTCCAAATGATTACTTGATGCGTAAAATAATTTTTGACAACTATACCGTCTAAAAGGTATGGTTCTTGCAAATCTTTTTAAACAGTTATCTGCAGTTGTAGTTGGGAATAAAATTGTTGTTTTTTTTTTCGTAATATAATTCTTTCTTGTAAGTAACTAATTATTAGCAGTATACAGTAAATGGTACAAATTAAAAATGTGTACCATTTTGAAAAAAAAGAAAAAGAAAAAACAAGAATTTAAAAATTGAACATATTTTTAAAATGCCCTGTAAAAAAACAATGTACATTTGTAACTGATGGATTTTGCAGAGCTGATATAGTTCATTGAAATGTTATATTATTTAGGTCTCTTTAGTATGTCATACACTAGCCAATATACAACAAATTACGTTAAATATTATTTGTAGAAAATTAAATTATCTACAACTTTATTTCGATTACTTTTTACCTTAAAATCTATATATATATAAAAGAAAGTCGTGTTAGTTACACTACTTATAACTCAAGAACGGCAGAACAGATTAGGCTGAAAATTGGTAGGGAGGTAGCTTAGAGCCAGGAGACGGACATAGGATACTTTTTATCCCGTTCGACAGCGTTCCCGTGTGACTTGACATGAAACGTCAGTCACTATAAAACGTGGTATAACAAAAAAGAATCAGACTTGGAATAACAAAACGCAAATGACAGCTATGTAATTGACGTAAAATGACAGCTATGTAATGACGTATGGATGACAATTTGATATTTGTAAGAAATCAATATTAAAACTATTTCTATTAAATAAATAATTAACAAGTGGATTGAAGTGAAGTGAAGTTTAATTAATAATGCCGCGACCAAGACGATCGAATCTTTCCCGACAAAGCCGTAATTGAAGTGAAGTGAATTTTAATTAATAATGCCGCGACCAAGACGATCGAATCTTTCCTGACAAAGCCGTAATGCAAGAAGAATACAAAATACTGCAAATGAAAGGACTGAAGAAGAACAAGAAATTGCACGTGAACAGCGCCGCGATAGTATGGCTCGACTTCGTGCTTCTCAATCACGAGAGCAAAGTGAAGCAGCCCGTGAAACAGCTCGGTTGGCAATGCAGAATCGTCGAGCGAGCAACAGAAGGCAACAAATAGATAATTTGCGACGCAGAACAAGATATTTAGCTGATTTGAATCGAGTAGCGTTTCGATACGATTGCAGCAATGGTTACAGCTTGCATCCTAGCGTTTGCATTGGGCAAATGGACGTTGTTTGCGAGTATTGTGGTGCATTAAAGTTTTCCGGAGAAACGCCTGGATTATGCTGCCTTAATGGTAAAGTGAAATTGCCAGTGTTGACTCCGCCACATGAGCCATTGTATTCATTGCTTTGTGGCGAAACACAAGAATCACGCCACTTTCTTGCAAATACTCGAAAATACAATAGTTGTTTCCAAATGACGTCATTTGGGACAGACATTATCGAAGAAAGAGGATTTTATCCGACATTTAAGGTATTTATTTTTGTACTTACATAGAATGTAGTTAAAGAATAACTTACTTTATCTATTGGTATATATTATATTTGCTAATACTGAACTCTACTCTTCCACAGAAAAAGTGTTTATAACCCAGTTAATACTGTCTGGTTTTTATTTTGTAGATACAAGGACAGATTCACCATCGAATTGGATCTTTACTACCTTTCGAAGATACACAGAATAAATTTTTACAAATATATTTCATGGGCAACATGGAAGAACAACTTGATCGACGCCTAGGGATCAATGCAGGAATGAAGCGAGCAATTATTCAAGACTTGCAGTGTCTGCTTCTTGAACATCATGCGTTGGTCAGGTTGTTTAAGAGTGCTTTAGAGCGCATGCCAAATGATGACTATAAAGTTGTCATCAAAGCAGATAAACGACCATCTGGAACACACGAACGCACATTTAATGCTCCAACAGTAGACGAAGTTGCCATCCTGATTGTTGGTGAACAATTGGAAAAACGCGATATTGTGCTTACACGTCGCGATACTGGGCAACTGCAACAAATATCTGAAACTCATCGATCATATGACGCATTGCAATACCCACTGATGTTTTGGCAAGGAGAAGATGGATATTATTTTAATATTAAAATGATAAATCCATTGAATGGTAAAGTATCAGTATCTTAATAATGGTTAATGTCTGTATTAGTTGTCTTTGAAATGGTTAATTATCAAATTTTTAATTTCAGGTGAAGAAACTACAAAGAAAGTTAGCTCAATGAATTATTATGCATATCGTTTGATGATTCGTCAAAATGCTGACAACTATTTGCTGCGGTTTCGTCGATTATTTCAGCAGTATTGCGTTGACATGTATGTAAAAATACAAACGAAACGTTTAACATTTATAAGGTTGAACCAAGCCAAACTGCGTTGAGGAGTACATTCATTTACGTGATGCAGTTAGTACTGAAGGAAATGCAGCTAATATTGGTCGATTAACTATTCTGCCGGCGACGTACATTGGTAGCCCACGTCATATGCATGAATATGCACAAGATGCAATGACATATGTTCATCATTACGGCCGGCCAGATCTCTTTATTACTTTTACCTGTAATCCAAAATGGATAGAAATTACTTAATTGCTGCTTCCCGGACAAACATCAAATGATAGACACGACATCACAGCACGTATATTCAGGCAAAAAATTCGGTCCCTGATGAACTTTATTGTTAAACAACGCGTCTTTGGAGATACTCGATGCTGGATGTATTCAATCGAATGGCAAAAGCGAGGCCTGCCGCACGCACACATTCTTATTTGGTTAGTGGAAAGAATTCAGCCTGACCAAATAGATGATATCATATGTGCCGAATTTCCTGATCATGAAGTCGATCCAGACCTACATGATGTTGTTACTACTAATATGATTCATAGACCGTGTGGTGCCATCAATCCCCAATCACCTTGCATGGTCGATGGAAAGTGCTCTAAACGATATCCACGGAAATTAACGGCGGAGACTGTCGATGGTGAAAGTGAAAAGAATGGATTTCGTTGTCGACAACAGTTGGATTGTTCCATATTCGCCACTTATTTCTAAAACATTCAAGACACATTGCAACGTTGAATACTGCAATTCAGTTAAGTCCATAAAATATATTTGCAAATATGTCACGAAAGGCAGTGATATGGCGGTTTTTAGATTGCAATCCTCAAATACCAACGATGAAATTTCACGCTATCAAGTTGGTCGTTATGTGAACTGTAATGAAGCGATTTGGCGTATATTCGCATTTCCAATTCACGAACGTCATCCTACTGTTATACATTTGGCGGTGCATCTGGAGAATGGTCAACGAGTATATTTCACGGCTTCGAATGCTACGCAACGTGCTGAAACACCTCCAGCAACTACATTGACCAGTTTTTTTGCAATCTGCCAAAGCGATCAGTTTGCACGAACTTTGCTTTACTCGGAGATGCCACGTTATTATACTTGAAATGCTTTATCCAAGAATTTTCAAAGACGGAAGCAAAGTGATGCGTTTCCTGGGTATCCAGATGTGCGTTCTACTGATGCTCTTGGTCGTATGTATACAGTTCATCCAAAGAATGATGAATGTTTCTATTTGCGGTTGTTGCTGGTAAATGTGCGTGGGCCAACTTCATTTGAGACACTACGAACTGTTAATGGTGTAATATTCCCAACATATCGTGCTGCATGTGAAGAATTGAACTTATTAGAAAACGATACCCATTGGGATACGACAATCGCTGAAGCCATTATCTCTGCATCTCCAAGTCAGATACGCACATTATTCTCTATCATAATTTCGATATGTTTTCCATCAAACCCATGTAACCTGTGGCACAAATACGAGGATAGTATGTCAGAAGATATTTTACATTAAAGTCGTGTCAGTTCCAGAAATCGCGATATTGAGATGAATGAAGAGATACATAATCGTGCTTTAATCTTGATCGAAGATATGTGTTACCTCATGTGCGGTAATTTATTAATCAGGTTAGGAATGCCAGCGCCAAATCGTGAAATGAATGACGCATATAATCGAGAATTGGAACGGGAACGTGAATATGATCACCAGGAATTAGATTTAGTAGTTCAAAGGAATGTACCCCTGTTGAATTACCAACAACAGGAAGTTTATGATACTTTAATGAAGGCAATCGCTGATGAAAATGGTGGTTTATATTTCCTAGATGCCCCTGGTGGAACTGGTAAGACATTCCTTATGTTATTAGTTTTAGCAACTGTTCGGGCGAGATCCAACATAGCGGTTGCAGTTGCTTCTTGTGGAATAGCAGCCACATTGTTAGAAGGATGCCGTACGGCTCATTCAGCATTCAAATTACCGTTAAATCTTCAAACTATTGAAGAACCAAAGTGGAATCTTGCAAAACACTGAGCAATATAATCATCAATCTGGGACGAATGCACAATGGCGCATAAACGTGCATTAGAAGCACTTAACCGAACATTAAAAGATTTACGCAATGACTCGAGATGTTTTGGAGGAGCAATGATTTTACTGTCTGGCGATTTCCGCCAAATACTGCCAGTAATTCCAAGATCTACGACTGCCGATGAAATAAACGCTTGCCTCAAATCGTCAAATCTATGGCGCTATGTGAAGAAACTGCAGCTGACAACAAACATGAGAGTTACATTACTTAATGATACATCTGCTGAAGATTTCTCGGAGCAATTGCTGACTATCGGTAATGGTCAAGTACCTGTCGATGAATCGAGCGGATTAATATCATTTCCAAATAATTTCTGTAATTTTGTCTCATCAAAAGACGAACTTATCAACAATGTATTTCCAAATATTATTTCTAACTACAAAAATAATGAATGGTTGAGTGAGCGAGCAATTTTAGCGGCTAAGAATAAAGACGTAGATGACCTGAACTACATAATTTAAAATAAAATCATTGGAACAATGCATTCATTCAAATCTATTGACTGCGTCACAAATGAAGATGAAGCCACCAACTATCCAATTGAATTTTTAAACTCTTTGGACGTGCCTGGCTTACCACCGCACAATTTACGCCTAAAGGTTGGCTCCGTAGTAATCATGCTTCGAAACATAAACCAACCAAAACTGTGCAACAGTACGCATTTGGTGGTTAGTAAATTGATGAACGATGTAATTTACGCTACGATAATGATAGGAAAATTCAAAGGTGAGGAAGTTCTCATTCCGAGGATCCCGATGATCCCAACCGATATGCCGTTTGAATTTAAAAGACTTCAATTTCCGATACGTCTTGCATTTGCCATGACCATCAACAAATCACAAGGCCAATCCTTAAAAGTTTGTGGTTTAAATCTAGAACATTCATGTTTTTCCCATGGTCAATTATACGTGGCATGTTCACGGGTCGGAAGACCATCTGCGTTGTTTGTTTTTGCGCCTGATAATAAAACAAAAAATGTCGTGTATCACAAGGTACTTAAGTGAAGAGCAACCTATGTACTAAAATACAGAAATAATAATGAATAATTAATGTAGTTATTTAATTTTTTTTTTGTATTTTTTCCAATAAAAAAAAACACAATCTGCTTATTTATTGCCATTAAGGTGGAACAAAGTTCGCCGGGTCAGCTAGTGAAAAATAAATGTTATGAACAAAAATAACTACAAATTTTGGAACAGATGTTCTTTTGGACCTTTTGTGGTATTTTTACAATAAAATAAAATCAGAGCAATATTATAGAGGGTTGCTCAAAAAATAATTTTCACTATAAATATGTATCATTAATTTCTCTGGATTTTACAGCGCTCCGAAATTTACCGGGTTCTTGAATACACGCCATCTTGGAATAAAAGGTGCATAGGATTTTAGTGCTGTATCTCATAAACTAGCAACTCTACAGAAAAATTTATTGGTCATTATTTGCAGAAAATAAAATTATCCGGAATCTTAGTCCTATTACTTTTTATTGTAAAATGGAAAATAAAAAAGTTATTAACAAAAACAGCTAAACATTTTTAAAAAATTTTCCTTTTGCGCCTTATAAATTTGTTTAAATCTCTTCACAATAAAATGTCAATAAAACAATATCATAGAGGGTTTTTTAAATAATAATTTTCACTATAAATAATTTCATTAATTTTTTCTGTGTGTTACAACGCTCCGAAGTTGACCGAGTTCTTGATTACTCGTAAGAGTACAATAAAAACGATCCATTAGTCTAAGTTTTCTATTATATATTTTTTTATTTATATTATTTGAAGTCAATTTATCATTTTCTTAACATTATTCCTATTATTATTAATTTATTATCGACCCTTTCCGCTACCACAAAACTTATTATTATTAATTTTCCCAAGATAAATGTCTTGGTAATGAAAAAAAAAGACCTTCTCAAAACTGCTCTATCAGTAGGTTTTAATGTTGACCAGGCTGAATCTGATGAAGATACAGTCATCATCCGTTTTGCGCTTGCTGAATTTCAGTCCTTTGATTCTGTGAGGACATGACATTCTTGTGACACATCAGCAGCTTACAAGATCGGCAAACTTAACTTTATCAAAATTTTACAGAAACATCCTGAGTTAGCTAGCAGAATAGCGTTATGTCTCAGTAGAAATCTGAACTATCTTTGCTCACTGTCGTTGGTGAACATTTTTTGTCTCTTATGGTGGAAATAAAGATAACTCTCCGACAACATGAGATACACACGTTTCGCCACGACAGTCACCAAAAATACATTTAACTTACCATCGCTTCCTATAACACAAAATACAGCTCGTTTCTACAGTCTTAGAGTTTACCCAAAGGAAACACTGCGATCCTAAGGATTGGGGATGGAAAAAGGCCTGGACAAATTTGAATACCAATTAACACTTTCAAAACTCCAACACCCGCCGAACTCGCAGAAGCAAGGGCAACTGTGGAAGTATGTATGGTTGCCGAAAAGAGAGCCTCAAATTCTTTGTAGTGTGCCTCAATTGTTCTGGTGAAACCTACAGTAACATCATGGAAATATTAAAATTAATCGAAATATTCACCTTTGATACTAAATTAGATCTTGAACCGCAGTATGGACCATCATAGAAAATGAAAAAACAATAGCTAGAAAACAACTTTTTAAATATATAACTATGCTCACTATTAGCTCGAGTGGAAATTGTTAGTGAATTAGGCCTACTGACGATACCACTTAAAAAATGTACCACCAGACTCTAATAGCATTAAGTAATAATATAGGAAAGTTAACAAAATAATAAATTATAGATATGAATAAAAAACTATATAATAGAAAACTAAGCTTAAAGATTCGCAAAAACCAGATCAACTTCGGAGGGCTGTAAAACCCAGATAAATCAATGAAATTAAATAAATTTTTAGTAAAACTTATTCGTTGAAACATCCTCTATAATATTGCTTTACTGTCTTTTTATTTTAAAATGACCAGAAAAAAGTTATAAGGTCCAAAAGAAAATTTGTTCAAAAATTTGTCCGACACCCTTCTGATTTGTTTAAAATGGACATTTTTAAATATAAATCCATAAAGACACCGAATTAGAAAAAAGTTTCCTACGGAGCGGCCTTACAACCTGGACTATAATACATTTAAAGGCATTTAGAACCATTTTTTTTGGCATTTTGTTTCTGTTTATAATTATTGATGTCAATATTAACAAAATATATCAATGCCGTACAGAAATGTTTCATTGTGCCGTAATATCCCACTTATTAAAGGGAAATCAATTTTGCTCCCATAAGCACATGCACCTTGAAAATGTACGGCATGTCCAAAAATTTTATTATATTATGCAACTAAATTGAAATGAGGTTCATATTGGTTCAAATAACTTCCCTGTAATACTTAAAAATCGAGGATTGCGACCTAGATTTTTCACCCCTGTCCCAGCCGATATGTACGGCATTGCAAAAAAGTAATCTAAATAACAATCCGAAACTATGTGTATGAATCACATATCAATTCACCAAAAATGGTGTCAAAATTTTCCGAAAATAAAAAATTTTCCCTGCTCCTGATACCAATATTTTTGTACGGTATTAAGTCGCAGGTGATTAGTTATTTTTGTATTACCAACCTAAGTTTATAAATGTTGTAGAAAAATGTTTGACCAACCCCCTTTAAGTGGTAAGTTTACCTGAGTATTCACCTGTATACCGATAAAAATTAACGGCATAATTTCTAAAGTTGTTATTACATATTGTAGTATTGATTTATACGTGATTTATGCTTAGTCTAATGACCCCTAAAAAATGTCACATGGAATTGTAGACTATAAAACACGGAATTATTTTGTCACCTCAATACTACAACCAGCTAACCAAAATATAAATCTTTTGAAAAAAAACGAATTTAAAGGTTTTTACACAGTTTGAATTCCTCTGTAGCCTAAAACTGGCACAATCTTAAAGCCTTATTCAGTTTTTAACATTTTTAACTTCGCTACTGACCATAGATGAAGTTTAATAAGGAACATATTTTGGGAATACCTAGAGACAAGTCTTAAAACTCTCCCAGTTATCTATTTGTTGCAAGTGTAGGCTTCATTCAAAAATTCCTGTTATACTCGCTGCACTATACATTTCTTATGTGGTCGCTTATTCTTATTTTAAGAAAGTAACAGCAGAAGTAGTAGAAGATATTTTCTTGTTTATGTTAAAATTTTATAACGTTACTCAAAATAATGTTACAGGGGCAATATTAAAAATGAAAAAAAAAACTAAAGGAAACAGAACCTACTAAAAATTAAAAAATTACATTATTTCTACCAACTTTATAAAAAATTTTAATGTTATGAAACAATTTGTTACTTCTTAAGAGACACAAAACACAACTTTTTCAAGAACCATCTTCGTAGTCTTGACCATCATCTATTTTGTTTGAATCTTCTTTATTACCGTACGGTAAACTGGTCTAAAATGGCTTATAGAGCAGGGCGGTTCAGTTTTGAGGTGAATGTGATAGATGGCATTCTAATTTTTTTAAACAAAGTTGTGTAATAACTTCAATAATAATAATTGACTCATCCTCTCTCTTAAATAGGTTGTAAAAATTATTAAAACAATTAGAATATTTAGAAATTTCTAAACAGATCGTTTTTTTACTTTCCTTGCTTATAACTTTAAAACAGTTCATTTTGGAGCAAAGTTAGACTGACAAAGACTGACAGAAGTTAGCGATAATTAAATTTTCTGTAAGATACGACTGGTTAAAAATGCTTTAATTTATTACTCTTGCTGCAAAATAGAAATAAAAAGAGGGGGGAAACAAGCGTTTTCTTAATCAATGTTTTTCAAACACTTAAATTGCACTTAGGAATAATTCGCCTAGAAAATCTTCGTAATATAATAAATTTCATTAAAATCGATTTAATAGATTTCGCATTATAATATTATAATCAGTTTTTTTAATGGAAATTCTTTAAAATCTTGTACAACAAAAAGTAGGCAATATAGAAGATTCTTAATTTTTTTACATATAAAAGAGCACATATTGAATGTACTTTATGGTATTAAAATCTAATTATTTGGGTGGCCTCAGAAATGCTTTAAAATTACAATTGTTTCAGAAAACGGCGTTGGAAAAGATTCGACAAGACGCTTCTTTTAAAATAAAAAAAAAGTTGAATTACAAGAGTGGTTCCTAAAATACAACCGGTTAAAGTTATAATAAGTTATAATAATAAAAACGATCGGTATTGCGCGTGAAAAATACCAAAAAAAAACCTAGGTTAAAAAAAATGAATTTTAAAGTTCAAAATCTGTATACAAAAAAATATATTTTCTCGGTTTCCAATTAAGAAATTTTTTACTTTTTTTTATAAGATGTAACTGTAAGTGGTTGAAAAACATTGAATAAGAAAAGGTTTTCCCATTTTTGTATTTATTGTAGCACACAAAATAAATTATAACATTTTTAACTAATCGTATCTTATAGAAAATTAAATTATCACTGGTATTAGAGAGTCTTTGTGCAAGCAAATACGTATACGTAAGTACCTTTTTGACATATAAGCATGCGCATTAATGGTTGACCTAACGTATCTAGATACGTATTATCTAACGTAACGGACTGGTACGTTACGTTCATACGCATCCCTATCGAGCCGAAGGTAACCGAATGCGCAAGGGAATCTTACCCGACTATCAAAATTTCAACATCCACATTTCATAAGCACACGTGGTACGTGTATTTTTACATTTGTGGTTAAGTATATTTGTTTTCATTTTTATAAATAATGGAAAGCAGTAGAAAACGACATTAGACATTAGACATAATGTCTAATGTCGAATAAAGGTGATCAACCGACGATAACCATCCAAGGAACAAAAGTGGAACATGTAGAAGAATACATATATCTGGGTCAGAATATCAAGGTAAACAAAGAAAACCAAACTACCGAAATAAGCAGACGAGTAAGAATGGGATGGGCCGCATTTGGAAAACTCTCATACATACTGAAAGACAAAAAGATACCCCAAAACCTTCGAACAAAAGTGTTCGATTATTGTATCCTTCCCGTTCTCACTTACGGAGCTCAAACCTGGACATTCACAAAAAAGAACATGGACAAGATTCGAAGAACTCAGCGAGCCATGGAACGACAGATGCTTGGTATCTCACTAATAGATCGGCAAACGAACGAAGCAATCCGGAACAAAACAAAAATAAAGGACGCCGCGAAACAAGCAGCTAAATTAAAATGGAAATGGGCTGGACACAACGAACGTCTCGAAGATGGTAGATGGAACAAAGAAGTCGGAAACTGGCGACCATACGATGCGAAGAGACCAAGAGGAAGACCTCAAATGCGCTGGAGCGACGATATCAAAAGAGTCGCAGGACCAATGTGGAAACGCCTAGCACACAACAGGGATGAATGGCGAGAAATGGGAGAGGCCTTTATTCGACAATTTGGATAAAAAAGGGCTATAAAAAAAAAGTAGAAAACGACTTTACTTTAGCAATGAAGATGATTTGTTCTTGTTGAAGGAAGTCGTAGGCAAGAACCCTTACGACCATCCACAAAGGTGGAATTTAATTCAAAAGCGAAAATATTTTTAACGGTATCAAAATTAAAGCGGCCGTATAGTCGTGCAAGATGTAGAGAAGAAGGGCATCTTCTATGTCTTCGTCTTCTTCATCATCAATAAAGGCACCTACATTTAATATCGCGTCCATCTCAAAAATTAAAAATTGTTCAAAAAAATATTTGTTATTTATTTTAAATATCAAAAATAGGGTTAAATGACAAGGACAAGACTGGCACTGGCAATTTATTAGTTAATCACTAATTCGATGGTGGCAGCACCATCGTTACGTTGCGTGCAGAACTTTAACTCTCAATTTAACGTTCATATTCTTCGATGCGTTAGTTCTTTACGTATAGGGAGATACGTTACGTTAGGTAGTTACAAAAACTCCCTATTATGTCCTTACGACATTGCTCCAAAATGAATCGTTTTAAAGTTATAAGTAAGAAGTTTAGAAAAAAAAATGATATTTTTTAATATTTTAATTCTTTTAATAATATTTTTGACCTATTTGGCAGGGAGAATAAGTCAATTATGATTACTGAAGTTATCATACAACTTTTTCTGAAAACAGCAGAATGCCACCTCCCACATTAAAATGTAATTGTTTTTTCATAAATACGCCCTGGTCTATTATAATAATCTCCCAAAGCAGGAGGTTTCATAAAAAATAGTGACATCGGATCTTAATATTTTTGTATCAATATTGGGATTGGTTGTTGGTCCAAAGGTTGTAAAGGCAGCAACGGAAGATTACTGAATAACTATCTAGCAAACAATGAAGACACAATGGTAATAGGCCCCGAAACCGAAACATTTCCCAGGAAATGCTCAACCCACCCATCTAGACATAGTAGTAGTTAAATATCTAGTACTGGAAAACAAGATCAGAACATTAAACGAAGGATCACAAGACCACAACCCCATACTACTATAAACAGGACAATGGGAAGAAAACAACACAACAACAAGAAAAAGAAAGAGAACAAAGTGGTCAAATTACAAAATACTTAGGATTATTGGAATGAACAACGTCCCAGTGATAAACAATTCACAATAAATAGAAGAAAGAGTCCTAGAGTTTGAAAACATCGTACAAGAAGCACTCAGAAATAGCAATACTGAAGTAGAAATAGACATACACATGGGAAGGTGTAGAGACATAAACCATAAAATCAAAGTCATGATAAGGGAAAAGAACAGAGCTCAAAAAAAGCTAGAAGAACAAGAAACCAGGAGGACAAAAACAGGGCAAATCGGCTAAACAGAGAAGTGAAAACAGCACTAGCAGAACACATTAGCCGACAATGGGATAACCACGTTCAAGAAATAGAGGAACAAGGCCCAAATATGCAAAACATATGACGACACGGAACCACACGGAAGAAAGGCGGCATGTCAATTTTTTATTATTTTTTGTTCAGAGCAGCAGTATGTAGTTTTATGTGAGTCATTCAAACATGGGAAAAAGACGAATCCTCATAGCTTAAAACACGCTATAAAATTCTTCGTACAGGGAAAAAAGGCAAATGGTCTTCGCGTAAATCCGAGATAGGTGGAATGTCTGTGCTTGTCGGGACGTCGAAGGAGTACACACCGCATTTTGTTTACTAAAAACGTTTAGTTTTCAGCCTTCAATAAATAATGTGCATGTTATTGTGCTCTAAAATGACGGATAGTGAAAGAGATGATATGGGTCGCGAAAAAACACTAGAAAAAGTAAAATTACAGGTCGAATAAATGAAGTAATGAAGCGGTTAAGACAACAGAGCCATGAAAGAGGTGACGATTGTCAATGTAAGAGACTTAAGTGTTTTAAAACAGTAGATCAACAAAACCTATAAACATTATAAACAAATTTAACCGTATGGTGCGTGATGAACAAAATATTTACTTGGTAGGCCTAATAACGTTAATGTCCGTAAAGCAAGGAAGAGCCCGAGATGAAGCTACATCAAGATTACATGATGCAACGTATTCTTTTAGAGTTAGAATAACGACTGACGATAAAACTACTGACGTCCCAGTTTGTTTTAAAGCTTTTCTAAGCCTTCATGGAATTGGTCGGAAGAGGCTTGAAAATATTCAAAAAAGTTTAAAAGCTACTGGTAGTGCACCAATTGACAAACGCGGAAAAAATAAAAAAAACACGCATTACCAAAACAACAGCTAGATGAAGTTATTGAACACATAAAGCGTTTTAAAGTAAGAGAAAGCCATTGTAGTAAAAATAAAACTAAGAAAATGTACCTTCTCGATGACTTAAATATAAAGAAGATGTACACTATGTACAAATCCGATAAGGGCGCTCCTGTGTTTTACGAAACATATCAAAAAATCTTTAATCAGAAATTTAACATTAGTTTCAGCTATCCGCGGAGTGATACGTATAGTGCTTGCGATCATTCCATGGCTGACCTTAAGATCCTTTTATAAGATCCAAAGCGGAAGCATTTTATGAAAGAAAGAGAAAGGCAAGGAAAGCAGCAATGCAGAATGTTAACTGTGAAGCAGTCGCTATGGATTATGAAAAAAATTTATCCACTACAAATATTCCGACCAACGACGTCTACTATAAAAGACAACTGATGCACTCCTTTAACATTCATGTATTGTTAACAGGAAATGCTACATTTTATTGTTTTCCAGAAACCATAGGAGGCAAAGGTTCAAACGAAGTAGTGCCATTTCTGCACGATTTTATCTTTGTTCAGCTTGATCTGTCAGTTCGTCACCTGCACATATTCTGTGATTTATGTGGCGGCCAAAATAAAAACTTTACTGTTTTCCATTATCTTCACTATGTAGTTAATACTGCAAAAGATTGGATTCGATCAACTTCAACGAAGAAGAAAATAACTGCCAGCAGTCAACAAGATCGTAGAAAGAGTAATACTAAGGAGACTACAAGCTGAAACATACGAAATAGGACTAATCCCAGAAGCTCAGTTCGGATTTAGAGCAGAACACTTTAGCGAATTACAAGTACTTAGATTGACAGAATATATAACAGCTGGATTTAACGAAAAACAGTACTTAGGAGCAGCGTTCCTGGATGTAAGCAAAGCCTTCAACAGAGTCTGGCATAAAGGTCTAATATACAAAATAAGAGGCTACGGATACAGTGAGGCCATGATAAGGCTGATCTCTTCGTATTTGAGCAACCGAAGCCTCAGGGTAGGAATAGGACAAGTACTATCCGAGCGTGGCGCTCCGGAGGCTGGAGTGCCACAGGGAGCAGTCCTGTCACCCCTAGTGTACACAATATACACCGCAGATGTTCCAAGAACACCAGGATCACTACTCAGCCTTTATACAGACAACACAGCGATTGCGGCTAAATACAGAAATCCACAAGGAATCTACGTTCCTGTATTTGGCTGTATACCATATATTAAAAAATTAATTAAAATCCTTTGTAAAAGGTATATATTTAAAAACCCAAACGGGCTGTGTTAGACAAAACGTTTTCGGAATACATCATTCCATCATCGGTGTCCTAGAAAATATGTAACGACTTAATTAATGTAACCACTTTTAATTAAGTGGTTACATATTTTCTAGGACACCGATGATGGAATGATGTATTCTGAAAACGCTTTGTCTAACACAGCCCGTTTGGGTTTTTAAATATATACCTTTTACAAAGGATTTTAATTAATTTTTTAAATACAGAAACTTAGAAGTAGCGGTCAACAATCTACAGCGGACAGCATTGGATAACATTGAAGAATGTTTTTTTTTTCCAATGGAAAATAGCAATTAATTCAGAAAAGACACAAGAGCTGATCAGGTTAGGATATCGTGTTGGAGTTCTTATACCCAGGACTTCCACACGAAAAGCATTAGGTTGATAGTTGTGCTCCTATCGCGCATCAGAGTGCTATAGGGGGATGGCCTGGAGCACTGGAGCGCGGTGGAGTGACTCCTGTTTTTAACTCGAGTTCAT
Organism: Diabrotica undecimpunctata; assembly: GCF_040954645.1. Classification (NCBI taxonomy): domain Eukaryota; kingdom Metazoa; phylum Arthropoda; class Insecta; order Coleoptera; family Chrysomelidae; genus Diabrotica; species Diabrotica undecimpunctata. The sequence goes on along the minus strand of NC_092804.1, from coordinate 84,006,584 downwards.
ACACCTCGCTTCAATGAATTGTTACACCCGAACGTAATTCGTAGGGGTGAACATGTCTCACAGGCTGGGTTTACTTAAATTGCTTGCTTGCTTGGTTGTAAAGGCGATTGATTTGAAAAGCTGACCCGTTTGGTCAAATTCGGACGTAAGAAAATTAATCCGAACTATATAGGGAATGGATGTGACTTCGTAAATCTTTATCGTAAATCGTTTACAAATTCTTTAAAAACTTGTTGAAACCTTTTATGTTGAATAAAATGACGAACAGGATACGTTCTGTCTCCCATCCTTCTTACTCCCCGAGAAATTTGCTGCAAATCTTCAGACCATAAGGCTTTCCCTAAAACCTGGAATTCTATGTTAATTGCGAGAGACTAAAATTACATTCAATGCCAATGTGTCCAGAAACAAACGAACTTTATATTAATGACTTCCCGGTTATGTACTGCCGTTACTGCTGCCGTAAACTGATTCAAGTTTTGGCCTAAACATTTTTCACTAAAAAAAAATTGGCTATTTCACAACTTCCTTGGAATCATTTAGTGTTATTACAAATAAAAGAATCTCTTTGCTTATTAAAAACATTTAAATGGTGCATTTATAGTTAGAAGCCTACGTTTATAAAAGAGTGCATTATTTGTTAGATTAGTGGGTATGAATAAAACTTGCTTGAGATCAAAATTGACACATATGTGTACTCCACTAGAAGATTCGGCTTTAACTAGATCTTTAAATTTTTCCATTCTAGCTTTATCCTAAAGAAAGAGATAAGCTTCATATTCTACCATTCGTGGTGGCAGTGATACAAGGAGAACAAATACAACACTGATTTTTTTTAGGATGATAGTAACCTATATTGAAATTCTCATTAAAAATTATTCTATACATTGCCAAGCTAACTTTTTCGTCACCTCATGTATCACACAACTCACAATAAAGTTTATACCTAAGAGTGATATTTATTGAAGGTATAATATTTTCTGTCATTATAAACCATATCTTACATACCATAATTCAATTTTTGTTAAGAATTTCCTATAATAAAAATTATTAATACTTGAGATAATTTTATTTATTTATTAGTAAGACTAAAGTAAGTAAAGTAAGACTAAACAACTTTTGGCTTACTCGTAATTGATTTGTGACAAGCTGGTAATTTACCATACATTTTTTGTACCATGTTTTCTGAACACCTTCAAAATACAGGGTGTATCACGAGGAGCTTACACTATCTATTATCTGAATTCTAGATAAAATTTGTGTAAAGTACCATGGATCAAAATTCATGAGTTCATCTTTTTTCAACAATTTTGACAGATAGAGACAAACTTTTCAAAGTTAATATCTCATCCATTTACAATCATAATGTCTTTAAGACTGTAGGCACAAAATTTCGGGCCAATGCTTTTTAAATGCATTCATTTTTTTTTGAATTATTTCTGAAAAATTTAAACGCAGAATGAAAGATTAGGTACATTATAACCGAAGGTCGAAAGTAGTCCCTAAAAACTTTGTTTATGGGGAGTACAATGTTTATTTTAGTAAGTTGCAGGGTTGAAAAAAAAGTGTGATTGTGATTTTTAATTTTAAATATCTCATTCAAAAGAAACTTTTTGTTTATTCTAAGGGACTTTCAGCCTTGATAATAATGTAATCTTTCATTCTGCGTTTAAATTTTTTAGAAATATTTATTAGTTTTCTTAGGATTCGAAAAAAAATAATGAATGCATTTAAAATGCATTGGCCCGAAATTTTGCGCCTACGCTCTTAAAAGCTTTGCACACAACGAGTTTAGGTTACGTTCTTTTAGGAATTTATATCCAAATCAAATTTCTAAATGCAGTATATTTAATAATTTTAATAAAAAAAGACATTAGTTGTCTTTCAAATAGAATTAGGGTTTTCTATGACTAAAGTTAATACTTATGAAGATAATAATTGTGGTTTAATGCTAAAGCTCTGATATTTATTGTTTTCCACAAGAAAAATAAATTTAATTTTCCTCTTCTCCCTTTACTTTTCCCCTTCTAAATTTCCTCAAGTCGGCCCTATACAATAAATCACAAAAAGTTTAATTCAAAAAGTATACTTAGTAACAGCACTGGTGATAGAATAGTCATTCCGAAAACGTTCTGCGATGTAACCCGAAAGAATTCTTTTAAATAAATATACCTTTTTATAAAGGGTTTTTAATTAAAATGTATTATTTTATTAGAGCATCCCGTGTATGAATATGTCATAATTGTAATTATTTGTGATTATTATCTCTGTTAAAAAGTGATCGAAATGGCTCGTTTAGAGTTAAACAAAAAAGATGGCGTAAATTTACTTTAAATATATTAAGATATCTTTCACCTAAAACAAATAGTTTAAGCTACCATCATAAATGTGGAGAGGTACAATCTGGTTGTCTCTGATTGCACAAAATATATTATAGCGAGATTAAATAAAAAATTTGTATAAATATATTTATTTATAAGATAAGTTTACAGCACAATTATCTCTATCAACTAAACTCACTCATAACATCGTTACAATTATATATACCAAAAAGGTATATTCTCGAATCTTCTGGAGTAGTCCCACCTCTAATTCGTTGTTTGACAAATGGATTTCTACAGCGCTCGATACATCGCGAAGGTTCTCAATGCCATATCGAGATGTAACCGTTACATAGGTCATGCCGAACACATGTTCGTAACACTGCTCCCCTCTTAGATCTGAGCGTTCCGATCAGCAACTCTATATGTAGGCTCAGAATGGCGGAATCTACAGGCCTCTCCAGTTCTGCATGACCCCCTCAAGAAGAAATACCAGTTTTAATCATTGTCTCAACAAGCTCCTTTGGATACTTTGATTTCGACGGTTTCTCATTAGTATTTATGGAACAAATCAAAGCCACGGGAACACACTGTCCGATCAAAGTTCTTTTACTTAACTTAATAGCAGTTCGCTTTAAATTCATAACTCTTACAGGAACGACATATCAGATTCTTAAAAAAGCTTTTGCCGTTAGGAACTCGGCATTATTCACATCTTCGACCATCCTTAAACTTCCCTCTCGGCAGTAACCATCAGGTCTAGTCATCAAAATTTTCTCACTATTACCGGGTATTGTTACGTCACAAGTAGTTATTAAGCTGATAACATCTTCTTTGTCTTCATGAAACGACAACTCTTCACTACTGATCTCGAGAACTCCATCTTTGACATTCAATACAGCCCCAACTTTCCTTAGTAAATCCATCCCCAATATGAACTCGTCGGAGATTTCTGCAATTAATACTCTATGTTTCACTGTGGTCTGGTCAATAGATACTGACATATTAGCCTCGTCATATGTATTAATTATCTCCCCAGTTGCTGTTCTAAGCTTTACTGTTACAGGCGATAATTCTGCCCCCTTGGTGTCGACCCGTTCTAGTTTTCCGACTGTTGTATCATTTTCTTGCAATTATGGCGAATGTGACCTACGTCACCACAATTCCAACATCTGGGCTCGCGTCTCTTCGGCATCGTGTTACGAACTACTTTTCGTATCATTTCTTTCAGACGTTCACCATTTGGTTCGTCGCCTTCTTCAATGGTTCTTACTCGATGGCTCCGTGAAGTTTGAATAGCTGTTTCATGTTCCAAGTCAATAGCGAGCGCTTCATCTAAAACTTTTGGTCTTACTAGTTGTAAAGCTTTCTGTAATTCACTTTCTTTTAATCCATTGACAAAGGTATCTACAGCAATTTCTTCCAAAATGATGTCTAGTACCTCCGGATAAGCCAACCGCACTATACGAGCAACATCTGCTTCAAACTCTTGCAAATTTTCACTTGCTCGTTGAATTCTACTTCTTAGTTGCGCCTTGTAGACTTGTTGTAGATGGGCATCTCCGTAACGTTTGTCTAGTCGAGTGAACAAGGTCTGGTAACATTTTTCTTGACCCTTAGAAATTGATCTTAGGATATACGCAACATCACCTCGTAAAGCAGCAGTCAAGGAAACAGCCGTTTCTTGTTCTGTCCAATGATTGGCTGTCGCAATAGCTTCAAATTGTCTAAGGTATATGGACCAAGAGGACTTTCCATCAAATGGTGGCAATTTGAATCTCATGTGATGTGTCGTTTCGTCTTTCGGTGATTCTTCTTTTAGTACCGGATCTAAGGCTACTGTATTAACTGGTGGTAGCACTTTCGTGTTAGTTATCATGGTCTCTAATTATTTGATTTTCTCTTCTACGTCTTCTATCTTGTCGTTTACATTTTTCTGTTTCTTATCGAATGTTTTAGAGACTTCTTCAAATTTCTCATTGTTCTGAGTACATACTTCGTCGAAACTTCTAGACATATTTTCGAATTTCTCGTCGTTTTGTCTAGGTGTTTCCTTAATAATTTGAGAAGTTTCTTCAATTATTTGCGAGATGTTTTCAAATTTTTGCGACGTTTTATCGAATATTTTGGAAACATTCTCGAATTTTCCATCAATTATTTTGGTTAAAACAGCTTCTTCTGCTGATTGAAACTGGAATGTCTCTGGATCGTCTCCATTCTTGCTAAGAACAGTCTTCAGTCGTTCTTGCAGTATCTACTTGGACCCGCTGTAGTCTTCATCGCGTTCTTCTAGTTACTCACGCAACTGTTTTACTGAAAGTTCTACTAGCAGCATCTTTGGTCAGGCACACATGTACGTTTTTAAATGTTCTTTCGTATAAAGATCACTACCGAACTACGCGCATGTTCCCGACGAACAATACTTTTCAAAAGTTCAAAAGTCTTTTTCAAGAGTCACTGCTGAATTTATTTTTTTAAATAAATCAATTAAGCTCACACCGGACACCAACTGTAGCGAGATTAAATAAAACGAGCGGTTCGAATTTATATAAATATATTTATTTATAAGTTTACAGCACGATTATCTCTTATCAACTAAACTCACTCATAACATCGTTACATATATATACCAAAAAGTAAATTCTCGAATCTTCTGGGGTAGTCCCACCTCTAATTCGTTGTTTGACAAATGGATTTCTACAGCGCTGGATACATCGCTAATGTTATGGATGCCATTTCGAGATGCAACCGTTACATAGGCCATGCCGAAAGCATGTTCGTAACAATATTAAAACTCCCATCGCTCCTGAAAATCAAGTACACTTATTAAATGTTGGTTTACTTTGCTCCATTAATTCGAATTGTGCCTATTTAACATTTCATTTTTTGTAAATTTTGATTCATCATACCGTATAATATTCTTCAAAAATTCATTATCTTCTTAACGTTTTATCGTTACAACTTCTATTCTTTTATAGTCCGTTTTCTTTTAAACTTTGAACTGTGGTGTAAGAATATTAATACATTGTATTTTTTGTAATTCGCTTTTAAAAACCCTTCGTTTAGTTTAAGCTTTTTAGCTTGGGATCAGCGGCACAGTAACCAAGAACCTTTTATTAAATTTTTAAGTAATCAGCACAAGCACAGTAAAATTTTAATTAAGCACATGTTTCAGTAATAACTTTAACATTATCCATGTATTAAAAGTAAATTTATGCATTCTTCATTATTTAATTTTTAACGAGCTATTTCTATCACTTTGCAAAAGTGCGAATAACCACAAATAATGACAATTCCGACATATTCATACACGACCTGCTAGAATAAAACAATATCTTATCTTTAATATTAAATCATCATTATCTCCAAAAGTATTAACTTTGGGTAATGGGAACCCTAATACTATTTGAAAGACAGCTTATTTATTTATTTTTTATTAAAATTATAATATACAGTGTGTTTCATTAAAAATTATTGACTTACTACCATTTGTAACTTAAAAAAATGTCATATCATTTGTAAATACCCTGTAGTTAGCAATTCGGTTAGCAATATAAATTCCCGAAAGAACGTAACCTGCTCTTTGTGTGCACAAGTCTTTAAGACAATATGTTTGTAAATGTATGAGCTATTAACTTTAAAAAGTTTGTCTCCATCTGTCAAATTTAAAAAAAAAAGATGAATAACTTAAAAAATATGATGTTTTGACCTATAGTACTTTTTACAAATGTTATCTAAAATTTTATGCAGACTAAAAATCTAATAACATATAGACTGTTCCAAATAAAGTAACAAAGTTTAATTCCGGTATAAGCAAAAGTGGCATGTTTGTCAAAGTATTTTCTTTATGTTCGCCATAGCTTAAAACCCCCATAAACCAATTTTCATAAATATTGTGTAAGTAGTTTTCGATGTAGTGGAAGCTCGTTGTGACACACCCTGTATAGTGTTATAGTGTTAAAAATTTCAATAGTTGTGTTTCAAACTGCTGTAAACAATCTTATGTGGGTTAAAATGATCGCCAACATCTAATAAGGGTATGAAGATAAAATAAGAACAGGCTTCGCTTGATCCTTGCGAAAAGTGAGCTAGGGCTAAACCTTAGAGAACCGAAGGCGCCAAAGAAGCTAATTTGAACCGAAAAAGAAAATTTATAATTGAACGTTGACATAATGATTATTTTTTGAACATAATTTTGTCATTACGTATTTTTTGAAACAGAAAGAACAATAAAAAGAGCAATGTTAGGTATACGACTGTCAGATAAAAAGAGGAACGACTGGGTAAGATCCAAAACAATACTACAATACAAAATTGGAGACCTTACGAAAGTAAATGACCAAAAGAAAGACCACATATGAGATGGGTTGATGACATTAAAAGAATAGCCGGAACAAATTGGAAATATGTTGCTCAGGATAGAGACTGATGGAAGAAGTTGGGAAAGGCCTATGTCCAAACATGGACGACAGAAGGCTAAGAAGATGAAAACCGACGATGCACCTATAGTAGCGGGGGAAGGGAAAGTCAGACAGAGTTTGTGCTGTATGGAAGAAGTCAGCTAAAAGAGGTTACGAACTGTAAAGTGATAAAGGGTAAGTTTGTAGCTAGTCAACACCGAACGGTGATAGTGGATATGGAGGTAAAGGTGAGGCGGAAAGGAAAGCAAGTAGTACACCAGAAGTAGTGAAAAGTGGGTGAGTAGAGTGCTAGAAAAACTTGAGGGAACAGATACAGTAAACGACTGGTGGGAAGCCAACAGTAAAGTTGTGATGAAATTGGAAGAGGAAGTGCTGGAAAAAATATCTGGTAAAGTGTCTCCTAGAGACAAAAAAACTTGGTGGTGGAACGATAAAGTGCAACAGAAGGCAAGAGAGAAGAAAGAGGCTAGAAAGACGTATGACAGGTCTAAAAGAGAGAAAGATAAGGATATATACAAAGTGACAAAGAGGGAAGCAAAGCTACTGCTAAAAAGGATCGTCTGCACAGCTGTATGAAGAGTTAAACCACCCGAGAGGATGAAAAGGTTATACAGCATTGCTAAAGCAAGGAACAAAAGTCATTAAAGGACTTGATCCACGTGCGGCAGATTAAAAGTGCGAATGGAAGAATGTTAAAAACCAATGTTAAAATACAGCAAATTTGGTATGTGTACTTTAGTAAGTTGCTAGATGAAGAACACTAGAGGAGACGCAGAGGATGCGGGATCCCAAATGAGAATGTAATACAGACGATAGCGAGAGATGAAGGTGTCAAGGCATTAAATAGGACGAAGAACGGTTAGATAGAAGAACCTGATGAAATACCTGATTTAAAAGGGTCTAAGAGAAGAAGGGGTTGATATTTTGTGGTAAATGATGAGTAGCATATATGAAGAAGAAAGGATGCCCAATGCATGGAGAGGAAGTGTGATGGTATAATTGTATAAAGATAAAAGGAACTTTCAGGAATGTAAGAACTATCGAGGAATAGAGTTAATGTCGCACACAACGAAAATTTGGAAGAGAAATTTAGAGCAAAGGTTAAGTAGAGAGACATCGATAGGGGACAAACAGTTTGAGTTTATGTCGGGAAGGAGGATTACGGATGCCTTGATTGCATTATCACAGTTGATAGAGAAATAGTGCGAGAAGAGAAGAGAGCTAGATTTAATATTTATAGATCTTGAGAAGGCGTACGACACAGTTAGTAGACAAAAGCTATGGAGATGTATGAGAGAGAAATCGGTTCCTGAGAAGTACATAAGGCTCGTGAAGGATATGTATGAGGAAGCGTACACCAAAATAAGGACTGCTGTTGGATTGAGCGAAAGTTTTCCGGTGACGGTTGCTTTGTATCAAGGCAGTTTACTGAGTTCTTACCAGTTTTATCTTGTTATGGATGTACTGACAGAGAAAGTAAGAGAAGGGGCTCCTTGGTCAATGCTCATTGCTTATGATTTCGTGTTAGCAGAGGAAAACAAAGAAATGTTGGAGGAGAAATATGGAGTGTTGGAGAAGGGCTATTGAAGAGGGAGAACTTAAGCAGGTCAAAAACGGAGTATATGTGGTTGAGAGAAAGAGGAATGGTTTGGAACGTAAAATTGCTTAAAGAAGAACTAGATAGAGAAATTGTCCACATAATATAGGCTGGTTGGTTTACCTAAAGAGAACGAGCGGATTACTTTGTGATCAAAAAATCGGGGAAGAGCTGAAAAGAAAAATATACAAGAGTGTGGTGAGACCTGCGTTGGTGTACGACGGTAAAGTGTGGCCTGTGAAGGGGATCCAGAAAAAGAAGGTCTAGGTAGCTGAAATAAAAATGTTGCGGTAAATGTTGGTTAAGACTAGAAGGAATAGGATAAGAAGCGACAGTAAGGAACAGCGACCCTGAAAAGTTAAATTTGTTCTTACCGTCATTCCACACCATTCGCATCTGTATCCGGATAAACATTCAGTAGTCCAGCACGTCTTTTTGCAGAGAGCACACTTGGAATTGCTTGGAAGATTTCCTTCGCGCCAGTGATGTTGATGGCGTACAAAGGTAAGTTGTTTCCCCGGAAGATAAGTTGCATTTTCTTTACAGTCAGCTACTGCAAAATCCTGGCACTCCACATGTACGAAATACTCACAAACTAAAAAAAATATTATTTTTTAGTATATATATATATATATATATATATATACATATATATAAATGACTAAGTATATATACTATATAAATATATATATATATAAATATGTAGAAAAGAAATTTAATCTTTGCAGATAAGTTAAATAGTAAACTCCTAAATATTCGGGAAATCTGGAAGAAAGACTTTAATGAGTATCAATTGTTTCGCCAAACGTTTTCGCCAAAGAGAATTAATTTGGCTTCTTCATTGCTGAAAGAGAATAAATTATAATTAGCTACCATATATTATCTATTAAAAACATTATTGATCTTACCGTAACTTAGAATTGAGTTAGAATTTTTTTGATTAGAGTTAGAATATTAAAAAACTTTGCTAGTAACAACATAATGGTGTTTTTTGTTACTATGTGCAAAAAAAAGTTTTTTTAACGTTGGAAATGTATGGTAGCTTTGAACTTAAAACGTAAAGGTTTACCCAAGGTTTGGAAAGTGACAAACACCCTCACAGACAAACTGCAGGTCTTTGTTAACAAATGTTTACGAAGAATTGTTCGTATATTCTGGCCTAACACCATCAGAAACGAAGATCTGCTACACCTGACCGAACAAAAGAGGGTACAAAATGAAATTAAGTCCAGAAAGTGGGGTTGGATCGGTCACGGTCACACACTCCGAAAAATAGTTCCAGTATCGCAAAGACTGCCCTAGAGTGGAATCCCCAAGGGAAAAGAAAAAGAGGTCGCCTAGTACAAACTTGGAGAAGATCCATCATGGACGAGATAAGAGGCCAAGGAAAGTCTTGGTATGAGTTGAAGGCCTTAGCGCAAAATAGAACCCGATGGCGCGTTTTCACTGAAGCTTTATGCTTCACTTAGGAGTTCAAGAACCTTATATATATATATATATATATATATATATATATATATATATATATATATATATATATATATATATATATATATATATATGTATATGTATATATATATATATATATATATATATATATATATTTATATATATATATATACCCAAGGTTAATCGAAAAACCCAAAGTAATTACATTTAAAAGGAGGCAATTCTTTGAATTGCCGACAATAGAACAACTAAGAGATACTGGAAGCCACGAGAAAAGATAAGTATAAAAGATAAGTATAACCTAATTTATTTTTTTTTCGTATAATAAAATGGCACCCTGGGATTGTTTTTTTACGTATGATTTGCGACACTTAGATAATTAATTAAAGCAATTAAATAAATAAAAAGTTAATATAAAAGTAAGCAAAAGCAGATCATAGTAATATATATATATATATATATATATATATATATATATATATATATATATATGTATATATATATATATATTTGTATATATATATATATATATATATATATATATATATAATATATTGTTACATTTATATTCCTTTCATTATTTTTGTTCGTATAATATTGGATTATAAGAACAACATCAACAACAAGTTATGACCATTTCTATTTCGAAATCCCTATTATGTTAGCACCATGTATATAAAGAAGTAATGGGGAAACAATTATTTATTTTATACAATAAGGTAAACAAAATATTGTAATTTTTAAATTAAGTTTAATTGAAGGCATTGACTAAAATTTGTATAGAGGGTGAATTTCAGTCCCTATAACTAAACTCAGTATTTTCCGAGATATTTTTAGTTTTCTTCAAATTTCTTCAATACATTCAATTTTTGTAAGAAGAACTAAGTATTGAGTATTGAGTAATAATATAACAAAGTTATTTTGTGATATTAAGGAAGTCTAAAGTAAATCTTCAAAATGTCCACCTTCAATGTCTATACAAGTTTGTAACTGATATTCAAATGACCGAGCCACATTTCTAACTTTTTTTAATTTTATTAAAATCTTCTGTTATTCTACTTTTTATATCATTTGGAGTTGTTGAAGGCTTCTGGTATACAATGTCTTTTATATAGCTCCACATGAAAAAATCAATTTTGAAGAATTTCGTTGATCGCGGTAGCCAAACAGTTGGTCCTCCTCTGCCTAACCACCTGTCAGGAAAGATATTATTTAGATGATTGTGAATAGGAACAGTGTAGTGAACTGGAGCACCGTCGTGTAAAAACCACATTCGTTGTCGACTATTAAGCGGTACATTTTGCAGTAGTATTGCCAAAAGATTATTTAGAAAATCCAGATATATAGCACCATTCACACGACTGTCAAAAAAATGTCACATGATCGCTAATAATACCACCCCAAACATTTATATACCACCTAGTTTGACTATGAGTGTTAGCAAAATAGAGATTGCTTGATGCATAGTAATGAAAATTGTGCCGATTCACCGTTCTATTTTTGTGAAATGTAGCCTCATCTACACAAAGCACATAATCGAAAAAAATCGTTGAGATCATTGACAAAAAGCTAATCAGTTTATGTTTACGAAGGATTTTTGCCGCCGAAGTTTGACTAATGTCATGTTGACACGGAATTTCAAGAGAGCTGATGTGGGGATCTTCAATAGTAGCTATCAGTACATCATATTCCTTTTCTTTACTTATAACAGTTTTGATTCTCTCATTTTTTTCATATACAACTGACCCAGTGCGAACAAAACGATCCATTAATTTTTCAAAAGCTCTTGCGTTTGGCTTCCTCGGTTCAGGATATAGCTCGTGATATATTCTGGATGCAAGTAAGCAATTTCTCGAACTTTGTTCTAATACCCAGATCATATGTGTTAACTCTTCTACAGAAAAATTCATTTTTAACGATAAAGATAAAGCACACAGACCGAGTAAAAAGGTAACAATACGAAAACTGTCATTTTCAAAGCATACCGTTTACAGTTTAATAATATGAAAACTGTTATTTTTGAAAGCCTACTGTTTTACCCTTGTAACTGATACAAATGGCCTTTTACTTATTCATAACTGCCCGTCACAATCGGTACTTGGAATGTTTTATTAAAAATTTCTGGCTAGAATAGTCAGGCTGTTTTGGCTAATTTATTTATTCAATAAAAATAATCTTGTTATAACATTATACAAAACATATTATCTTGGGAAAATTGTATTTCATTAAGGAAATATGATATTTCCATAATATCAAATTTATTGATACATTCACTGCATATTGTTATGATATAATTTTTTTTGATAGTTACTACTTGAATAAAAATAATTTTGTTATATTATCACTCAATACTCAATACTTATTCCTACTATTATACGTTTTTATCGTCTCTTTTATAATTGGTTCTTTGCTGTACTAGTCTTGTATTCTTCTTTCTTATTTCTTCTCGTATTTTTGTTACTACCACGTAACGGTCGCAACCCATTTCGGGTTCTCTGGGTACATTTATATCCAATACTTTTCTCCTATTATTGCTTTCAAGTAGAATGTAGTCAATTATGGATTTATCATTTCGACTTTTTACGTGTCTAGTACACATGTGGATTTTCTTGTGTTTAAAAATGTGTTAGTTATTGTCATATTGTTTAAAGTGCAAAATTCTAGCAATCTCCTTTCATTTTTATTTCTGGCCATTTCTCCATATGATCCTATATGTCTAGTGCATATTTCGTCTTTTATTTCTACCCTACTGTTACCCTGCAATGTATATTTCTCATCTTGCAGCTTCTGTTGCAAACGTTAACTCTTCGCAAAGTGTATCTTTGCTTTGTGCGTTATCATCTTCGTTTGGTCCATATACTACTATAATAGTTTTATTATGGCTACACTCATTATCATTTGGTTCTAGTAGCAATATTCTCCCTGACCATGCTTTCCAGAGGTATATCTGTTTTTCCAGTATTTTATGTATTATACAATCTACACCTGCAGCTGCTCTTGTATCATCTGATACTTCGCTATATACTAAGGTATTATTATTTTCCAATTTTACTACTCCTTTTCCGTTTTTCTTTGTCTCTGATATTGCTACTCTACTTAATTTTGCAGCCTTAAACTCCTCTACTAGTTCTATTTACTTACTATTTATGCTCTTTATGCCCCAAGCTCCAATTTTCCAAATGGTATACATATTTTTTTTCTTACTTGATGAGTCAATGTGTTTTATTATTTTCGTTCCCTGATTATTTATTTGTGTCGGTTGTGATTGCCATACATTTAATTTTTAAGGTTGCTGGATTTTAAGCAACCTGCTTTAAGGTTCATGCACCACATGGAAAATTCTAGGGTTTGAATCTTACACTAGTTCGGTTGATTTCAGATTCAGCTGTTACTTATCTCCTACTTAAAATGGAATCTAGGCAAACATGTCCTAATATTGCAACTTCACTAAGTTCATTAACTACAGGCCCTTCAGTTTCTACTTTTTATTACCTACATTCTCCGCTTTCTAAATTTATTTTACTCCAAACTCCAAAACATACTTCCCACTATCGTGTTTATCTTAATGTCGTTCATAACATTGCTGAGCTGTCATACTGGCACATTTATTGTTCATAAAATAAAATAATGTTCATAAAATACAACGAAACGATATCTACGCTTTCCAGAATAGAGTAAACCATGGTATACTCGTTTTCATCGTTCTTGGCGTGTGCCTGAAATAAGCTGCTACGGAATTTTTAATATTCGTCTCTCTCTGATACACAGATGTGTAATTCAATTGTGCGAGTCACGTTCATCATGGTAAAGTGCGATGAGAAGGGGAAATGAAGAGACCACTCACGTCTCCCAGTATTGTAGCAATAACACCGATGCGTTTGGCCGATACGGTGTCGGTGATAAGTTCGGCCTCTTTACGAATACAGATAGCTGGCAGTGACGTGTTTTTTTTTAACATGTTACCCTGATCTGTGCAGGTTTGAAGTAGCTGATGAAATAGTTTTTATAAGTAAACAGTTTTTAATTAATTAATAGTTTGAGCTCTTACTGTGTGGAATTCCATTACATAAAATAATATTCTCGACACCTTAAAAATTCCAGTTTATTATAAATTAACACTCTCTCTTCCGATACCCATTGCAATAATGACTTGTGGCATTGTTCTTGAATGAGCTGGCTAATAGGTTTATAATTGTAGCAATTACCATCGATATTTTATGTTGTTTTAGTCGATTTTAGTCACTCATTGTTGGAATTTATTCCGAACAGTTTTACTTACAGTAAAATAATAAAATAGAACACTTCCGAACTTTACTACATTATTTTTTGTTGTGAATAACTAGTTGTTCTATTTATTAAAAAAAAAGCCGAGAAAAACGATAACGGGAGAAATGCGACAATGTGTAGTTCATTTATTAGAGTATTTTAAAAAAGAAAAAGAAAACAACGGACCTTTGCTTTCGTTATCATCGGTACATGAACGAGTAGCGGAAAGCAAAAGGAGAGCATGTTGCAATTAAATATTGGATCACAAATATTGGATTAAAAAGCCATCTCCACCTTTGTGCACTGCTTTACAGAACAATTATATTTTTTCAAAGAATTTGGCCAAGTAGACAAAAATTTAGACTTCTTTGCTTTCTTCCATAAAACTGAAGTTATAATACCCACATATAGTGACAACATCAAATTGAGCAACAATATTCTGAGATATGTTTTGAACTGTTATAGTGATGCCACAGTTATATACACGGACGCATCTAAATCAATAGAAGGGACTGGCTGTGCCTATTTTCTACCCTCAGGAGGTTCTGAATTTAAGTACAAACTTTCCAATGAGTTTTTAATTTTCTCGGCTGAATCATTGGCCATACTCGAAGCTTTAAAATATGTTAAAAACTCTTATATTAAAAAATCGTTAATTCTTTCAGATTGTCTTTCAGTTTTACAGAACAGAAAAAATACTTGTTTGCCCAAAACATTTAGTAATCCTTATATTTTTTTAATAAAGGATCAATTAAAGCACTTAGCAGACTCTGACTTTAATATAAAATTTATTTGGGTTAAGGCACGTATTGGACTCAAATATAATGAATATGTAGATTACTTAGCTAAAACCAGTATCATATCAGGCACTTTATTGTCACATTCTTTATGTGTATCAGATGCCATTACGATTTTAAAAAAAAATCAGCTATCGACATGGAAAGATCAATGGAATCTTTACTGCTTTACAAACCCAACACTTTACAACCAGTTATTCCACAAACTACTTGGTTTAAGAATTTTAAATCTCCACGTAAATATATAACTACCATAAATAGACTACGCTTTGGACATGCGTGTTATCCAAGTCATTTATATCAAATAAATGTGATTGAAGATGAGAATTGCAAACATTGCGTAAAACTAGGTGATCTTGATCACATCTTTTTTGAATGTCCTAAGTTTCAACAGCATTCAAACTCTACAAAAAATTGATTGAATTTAATATGTATGCACCATTAAATATCCAGTCGCTACTGGCTACAGGCTCACAACAAATATATAATATCATTATAGATTTCTTGTCAGACACATGCACAGTTCTATAGAATTTGTACGCGAGAATGGAATTTTTCATGATCGTGTAGAAATTTAGATTTATATCCTTTGTTTACCCTAAATGTTATAACACCCTATCCATGGTCCAGTTTTGTTTGTCTACTAAGAATGTCTTGATGGGCCCCTAGACGAGAAGCAAATGACCCTGTAAGTTTCCTTGTCGTATATTCTTCTATTAATTATCCGTTAGTTTTCTATTAGGGATAGAGTTGTCTATTTGTCTGATTGGCAAATCTATTGCAACTGGCTGAATGACTAATGTCTATGCCATTAAAAAAAAAGTTATTTTAATTGTTACTAAGCTTAAAATAACAGTACTTCTTTAAACCTATTTCACAATATTTAGCATAAACTTTTTAATCCTAAAATTTAATTTAATAAAATAAGCCGTTTTCTTCAATCTGATGCTTTCAGATCTCATGTAACAACACTAGTTTACGCAGAATAACGTTGTAGATAAAAGCTTTTTGGGATAAAATAATATAAAAAGAACTATTAAGTGAAGCTTCTTGAAATTTTTAAAGCTAAATATTTGTGGCATGGTCCTTATTTTAAAGCAAAATCCATTTTTTTGCGTATTTTTAGATTAGGTATTATACTTTTTTAAAACTCAACTTTTGAAGCTATTTTTGCAATAATTAAGCAACAAGATAACAAAAATAAGTTTACAAACACCAATGTAAGGAATTTCACCAGGTACATACCAGGTATATAAGTAAAAAATGACGTTTAATCTTTTGCATATTCTATTTAATACATATTGTTATAACCAAATTTATCAAGAGCAGTTGTTATATACCTGTATCAACGATTGTCACGGGATGACAATACTTATTTCTCTGGTCTATATTATGAAAACACTTATACTTATACAAAACTGTTACTTACTTTCGCAATGAATGGATTCGCTGTCATCTAACCGTTTTCTACATACGTTGCAAAATTTTCTTTTATGGTGAAACGACTCCGACCAACAATGTGCAACCGGATTCTAAAAAAATAATATATTATTAATAATATAGAATATAATATTTGTAATATTGACGTTTGAAAATATTTATAACATACATGAGACCACTATTTTTCTTGAAATAATATTATATATATACATATATATATATATATATATATATATATATATATATATATATATATATATATATATATATATATATATATATATATATATATATATATATAACTCAAATTTGGGAATGCCAAAAGTCCTTTTTTAAAAAGAATTTATTAGAGCTAAAACGACTAATTACAATAAAATCAGATTCTAAACTGAATAAAATATTAGTTAAAATAAAACATAGACATTTGCAATTATACAATTCACAATATTACGAAACATAGCGTCAGCACTCTAGAGCTAAAACGACTAATTACAATAAAATCAGATTCTAAACTGAATAAAATATTAGTTAAAATAAAACATAGACATTTGCAATTATACAATTCACAATATTACGAAACATAGCGTCAGCACTCCTAAGTTCAATGTCTTTGACAATGTCAGCACTCCTGAGTCCATGGCCTGAATAAAGCCATAGGCGTCGCTCTATAACTCCTCTTCCCCTAGATTGAAGCTCCTTGTGGGAGGTGAATTTTCGAACTGGAATCGTCTGGGTCCTCTATGTTTGACATTCTTATGTCTTCCTTTCTTTTGGTTTCTTTTCTTGTTCTTATCGTTTTTTTCTTATAGATAATGTAGATGATTATTACAACGATGGCAAGATATAATATGATCGTGGAAATGCTGGGAATGTGGTAATTTTCTTTTTGTTCCATGATGGGATTGTAGTTCTGGTTGTGGGATTTTTTTTTTCAAATTTTAAATTAATTTGGTTATTTTGTAGACGGCTTGGACATTGGAAATTTTTACCGTGGGTGCAAATGTCGTTGAGAGGTATTATTGTATTTTTATTTTTTAACAAATATCTTGTATTAGGTATTATTATTGCAAATTCTGACTCAATCTGTGTGGGTATAGGTAATAAATAGTAGAGATCAAAGATGTTCTCAAAATCGATAGGAATTGTCAGAAAATATTGAATTTGGTTTTCCTCTATTTTACAGGTGATTTCCAGAATGGATTCAAAATCTAAAATATTTTCGTGTTTTAATTCAAATGGTAATTGTGTTTTGTAAAATAAAGAGATTCTTTGTAACTCTCGAAATAGATCACTAGATTTGATAATATTAGGGTGTAAGGTTTTAAGCTTACAAAAAGTAATAGAATTTTCTACAGTTTCCATTACATCAAGTATGGAATTATAATGTGATAATGAGTTCATTGGACATGTCTTTTAGATAAATACCGTTCTCAAATTTAGTTTGAAAATCGACAATGTCTTTTATTTCAAAAATCTTTGTTTTAAGGATTATATCATTTGTTTGAATATCTTGAATGGTTTTATTGAAGTTATCTATGATTTGTTGACTAAGAGAATATTGATTAAGTATCTGATGTTCTAATTTTAGTTGATTAGTTTTCAAATGTTCTAGTATTAAATTTATCTTCTCGCCATCTTCGGCGTCTAAATTACCTGTGCTTGCTTTTACTATTGAACCAAGGCCATTAATCAAGCCTCTTTTCCTTCTTGTTAAATTAATATGAATATTTAGACCGCTAAATTTTTCTTGTATGCTATTTTTGATATATTGAAATATATTAACGTAGTTGTACGTCTCTGATCTAAAGAATTCGCTGTTAGAAATGTTATTTTTAAGTTACTCAAATTGCTTGTTCAGATTATCATATTCAGTTACAAGTGGTTTTAAATTATAAAAATGTACAAATGTATGACTAGATTTTTGGAGTTTTGCGGTTCCTAATTTTATAGGTAGAATGCCTAGGTTGTGGGTGATATCCTTTATTTCGGCTGTTGTATGTCCGATTGTGACGAACCTGGAAAAATATAAGTTTTCCGTTTAGGTCGTTTTACATTTGAAAGGTGAATGTTTTCGGTAGTATTTTTATGCCGCTTAATGAGTTTTGCTGTTTTCTTAAATTTATTAATGGATTTAATATTTTCTTTTTGATATTTATTTTTAGTTTTTCCTTTTATTTGTCTGTTTCGCATAAATACTTCGGTAGGAATTTCTTTTGGTAATTCCTCGCGTGTTTCATTTGCTTTATTTATAACTTTTGCTTTATTTTCTTGAAGTTTTTTCTTAATATTAGAATATAGTAATTTCATTTTATCCTTATGATTAGAAATATAATTATTAATTAATTGTTGCTCCAGGTCAATGTTAAATGGGGAGTTGGTGTCTAAATGTCCCGTAACTAGTTCATGGGGTTTCATTTTTGTTATGGCGTGGATAGTACTGTTGTAAGCTAATAATGCATAGTTTACTTTTTGTTCTATTGGGTCGGATTTATACTCCTTTTGATTGTTTAGTAACCTGATATGTTCTATAATAGTTGAATGAAATCTTTCAGCTATACCATTTGATTCTGGATGCTGGGAGGAGATAAAGTGGATTTTTACCTTGTGTAATGCTAATAAGTCTTTAATGACTGAATTTTTTAGTTCTGTACGATTGTCTGAAATGATTTGTTCTGGAATACTATGATGTGTAAAGAATCTAATCAAAGCGTTTGCTACTTCGATACCTTGAGCAGAATTAAGTTTATAAAGTTGGGCATATTTAGAGAACGAATCGACTATCGTTAGAAATTTGGTATTTTCAAGAGTTATGGAATCTAAATGTAAAATCTGAAATGGCTTAATTGCTGTAGGAGTAATGCTAAATATTGGCTTTATGGGATTCCTATCATATTTTGTTATTTGGCATATTTCGCATTCATTAATATAAGTTTGTATAGAAGCTCGTTGATTGGGCCAATAATATAAAGATTTAATTCGGTTATCCGTTTCATCTAAACCTCTATGATTCTGCTTGCCTTCATGATAGTTTTGAATTATTTCTTTAATTTCGTTTATAGGAACATCGATAAGTTTCTTAGTGCAATTAATAAATGATATTTGAGAATTTTTAAAATATTTTTGGATAACAACGCTAAATTTCTCATATACTGGGTCTTCAAAATAAAGGTGATATTTTATTTTGGGTATGGTATATTCTTTAATAAAATCAACAACATCACGCTCAAAATTGTTTTTTGAAAACTGGACAAGAATTTTTTGTCTTTTATCAAATAATTTGATTATAGTGGGACTAGCAGGATTAAAATTAACTTCAGAGATAAAAATTTGGTTAATTCCCGTGTTTACAGGGTTTTCGGAAATGGGAATTCCGGGGGTAGGATTTTCTACATTGGTGCGTCTCACCGTCATCAGGATTTTCTTCTTGTCTATTATCTTCATCTATTTCAACAATCAGCGATTCTGTATCTGGTTCATTATTAAGATCTTGTTGAGCTTGTTCATTAAGTGTTTCCATATATTCAAAAATATTTTTTGTGTTTTCCAAATTTTTTGTTTCATTGACGTTTAGCTCTATTCTGGATAATGTATGACAATTTGTATTTAAAGATCCTTTTTTATAAATGATTTCATAATCATATTCTTCTAGCTTCAAGCACCATCTTACTAGTTTGGAGTTGGGATCTTTCAATGAAAATAACCACTGTAGTGGTTTATGATCAGTAATAATAGTAAAGCGTCGTCCAAATAAATACGGTCGAAAATATTTGACAGCCCATACTATTGCCAGTAACTCTTTCTCAATTGTTGAGTAATTTATTTCTGAGTTGTTCAAAGTTCTGCTTGCATAAGCAATTGGCAAGTCGGATCCAATCTTTCCTTGACTAAGTACGGCTCCTAGCGCAAAATTACTAGCATCTGTAGTGAGATTGAAAGGACGGGAGAAGTCAGGATACTGTAATATGTGTTCATTTATGAGAAGTTGTTTACAAGTTTCAAAACATTGGATGTAATCTGAATCGCTTACATTGATTTCAGCATTTTTCTTTAGGCGAGTAGTTAGTGGTTTAGTAAGTTTAGAAAAATCTTTGATAAATTTACGATGTGACCTAAATATGCTACTTCTTTTTTTAAAAACTCAGATTTATCTATTTGAATTTTGAAATTTGATTCTCTTAATCTTTGAAACACTTCTTTTAAATTAACTAGATGCTCCTGTAGACTTGTATTAAATATAATTATATATGTATATATATATATATATATATATATATATATATATATATATATATATATATATATATATATATATATATATCGTCAAGATAAACCAAACATTTTTCATTTTGTATACCTCTTAGGATATTATCCATAACCCGTTGGAATGTCGCTGGGGCGTTACGGAGTTCGAAAGGCATTCGCAAAAATTCGTAGTGACCATTTTCTGTATTGAATGCAGTTTTTTGAATGTCGCGTTCATCCATCTCGATTTGATGAAACCCTGAAGCGAGGTCGAGTGTCGTAAACTATTGACACCGTCCAAGTTTATCCAATAGGTCACTAATGTTAGGTAAAGGGTATCTATCATCAAGTGTGATAGCATTAAGACGTCGATAATCTATTACGACTCTAAACTTAGGTTTCTTGGAGGCGTCCATTTTTTTTTGGGACCACCCATATAGGAGAGGACCAAGGGGAATCCGAAGGTCTAATAATATCTTGATCCAGCAGGTTCTGGATTTGATTTTGCACTTCCTTCCTATAAATTTCTGGATATCTATAGGATTTTGAATATACTGGTATATCGTTTGTTGTTTTTATTGTATGTTTAATTTTATTAGTAAAAGTTAATTGATTACCTTCGACATGAAAGATATCGGAATATTCTTTTATTAACTTTAATATTGAATTTCTTTCCTCAAAATTCATATGATCTGTTCGAACTTTAGAAATATCGAATTTGAATTCTTCAGCATTTATGGAATTTAAATTTGGATTTAAAATTTGTTCGTATTCAGCGAACTTTTCCACCATGATTGGGGAAGTTACATCCAATTTAAAATAAGATTCAGAAGAATTCAAAAACGTGCAAATAGCCTTATTGTTTTCTACTTTCGTAAGGCATTCCGGAATTTCTAATTTACCGATTTGTGTATATGGTATAATTATATCGCCATTTTTTATATTTCTAACATTTAAACTGATAACTTGCTCGGTTCGTGGCGGCACTACTATACAATTCGTGTTGCCACTGTTCCCGGCTTTATAATAATTCAATTCTATCTTACTCTGCGAAGTAATTAAAACGTTATTGGCCAAATCAATTTTTGCATTTAATTTTTTTAAATTATCGAGGCCTAATAAGCAGTGAAAATAGTCATGGAATTTAAAAACGCAATAACTTAAATTTAATTTATTTTTAGTATTAAAAATTTTCGATAAGGGAATTTCAGTACAGTAATTTTCCTGTTTTGCTCCAAGTGCTGTTGAAATTTGAAAGGGTTTACGAAAAATTTAATTTTTAAAATATTTTTCAGCGACTTCTGGGGTTACAAACGATTTTGTGCTCCCAGTGTCTATTAGTACTTTAAGATTATGCTCAGGAAATACAATGTACGGCAATTCACTTTCGTTATTTATCAGATTTAAAAGTTCAACTTGAGTAATTATGGATTTTCCGAGGCTTTGTTCTCTAAAAAATGATTCTCATTAGTTAATTCAACTTCCTCGGTATCGCCAATATTATGTAGCTCCTCAGCTATGATATTTTGTGGTTGACTTGAAAATGTATTATTGAAGCGTCTTTGATTTCCAAAATTTGTTGGTCTAAAAGTATTTTGACTAGTGGTACTCATTGGAGTTGGGGCTTGAAATCTTTGATTTGGATTTGATTTAAAGACATTACTACTTCTGTTATTTGTAAAAATATTAGTTCCTCTGTTATTATTTGAAAAAGAGGTTGATGCTAATGGTTGTCTTGTTTGTTGAAATTGTGTGAAGTTTGTTATAGGTGGGGCTTGAATTCTTTGTCGAGGTTCATTGAATGTAAAGGATCTGTTCGTTTGAGGAAATTTTTGTTGAAAGTTAAGATTTGGTCTTGGATTACGATTATTTTGAAAATTTGGCTTTGTTTGCCTAGATTGTGAAGAATTATTTTTATTTAAATAAATTTGAAAATCGTTAGTTAAAATACCTAGTGCAGAATTTAAATCTTTAGGGTTTTTAGTTCGCATGAAGGTGCCAAGTGGTTCTTTTAGACCACGTAATAATACTCGTAGGGCTAAATTTCTAAAATAGTTTGATAAAATTAATAATTCTTGGTCATTAGAACATGTAGTAATTAAAGATATTTGTAAATTCAAAAGATGTTGGACTTTATTGAAGAATTCAAAGGGAGTTTCATTATTTTGCTTTAATTCTGACATTTCTATACTAAGAGTATAAATATCTCTTTTATCAGCGTATGTATTTAGCAAGGCATCTTTAAGATCTTGCCAGGTCCTAACTACACATGCTGAAATGTTAATAGCAGCTTCACCTTTTACTTTTGCTAATATGCTAGACATAAGGTATTCATTCTGAAAATCATCTGAATCAACTGCATTATAAAATTTATTAATCAATTTTTCACAGATTTCCACGAATCTAGAAAGAAATGTATTTTCTCCGTGGAAATCTGGAATCATGTCAAGATATTCCTTTTTTAATTGTGGGATTGCCATTTTTCTTTTATTTTTTGAGTAAAAATTTAAATTAAAAGTACGATTATTTATTAAGGAGGAATAAGAACAAAAATTATCTTTAATAGGGAGTTTTGAGTCAGAATCTGAGTCTGATGAATCAGAATTTATTAGAATTTTAGGCTCTCTATACGACATAAGCACTTACCAGAGAAGAATTGTCCACTCCATGTAAGCTGGTTCACTCAGAAGGTTTGACTAGGCAGGTATCTTCGATATTCACTCGAAAAGTCCACTTAACACGATTCCTGTTATAAAGGGCTACTCAATCCACCCACAGGAATATAACACTTCCGAATTAAGATCAATAAATCGTTGAAACGAACCGAATTTATATTCGTTAAACCCGTTTGACCTAGCTACTGACTGCGCCACTCAAATTTGGGAATGCCAAAAGTCCTTTTTTAAAAAGAATTTATTAGAGCTAAAACGACTAATTACAATAAAATCAGATTCTAAACTGAATAAAATATTAGTTAAAATAAAACATATACATTTGCAATTATACAATTCACAATATTACGAAACATAGCGTCAGCACTCCTAAGTTCAATGTCTTTGACAATGTCAGCACTCCTGAGTCCATGGCCTGAATAAAGCCATAGGCGTCGCTCTATAACTCCTCTTCCCCTAGATTGAAGCTCCTTGTGGGAGGTGAATTTTCGAACTGGAATCGTCTGGGTCCTCTATGTTTGACATTCTTATGTCTTCCTTTCTTTTGGTTTCTTTTCTTGTTCTTATCGTTTTTTTCTTATAGATAATGTATATATATATATATATATATATATATATATATAAAACAATGGAAAGGAAGACTTGAAGAGGCTTATGTTCAGATGTGGACGTGAATGGCTAGACGAAGAAGAAGAAGAAGAAGATATATATATATATATATATATATATATATATATATATATATATATATATATATATATATATATATATATATATATATAAGAAAAAAGAAGTACTTGTGACTCGTTTGGAACAAATATATAACTGTTTTGGATGGGTTGGAGTCAATAAAAGGGCTATTGGTTAACTATTTTTTTAATCTCGAGCTTTCAACTGTGTTTACAATTATTATCAAGAGCTAAAAAAGACAAAATATCTTACAAGGTTGAACTAAAAAGAAAAAACAATTTTTTGTTAACTTACAAAATAAAAATTAGTTTAGTAAGTAAAAATTACTGCTAATACATTTTCAAAATAATTAATATAAAAATGTTTTAATATAACAAATGTTTCTCTGAAAATTTTTATAATTTTGAAAACATTTTTTTTTTAATACAAAAATAATTGAATTTATAAATAAGTTAAAATTGCTATTTTAACTTATTTATAAATTCAATTATTTTTGTATTAAAAAAAATGTTTTCAAAATTATAAAAATTTTCAGAGAAACATTTGTTAGATTAAAACATTTTTATATTAATTATTTTGAAAATGTATTAGCAGTAATTTTTACTTACTAAAATAATTTTTATTTGGTAAGTTAACAAAAAATTGTTTTTTCTTTTTAGTTCAACCTTGTAAGATATTTTGTCTTTTTTAGCTCTTGATAATAATTGTAAACACAGTTGAAAGCTCGAGATTAAAAAAATAGTTAACCAATAGCCCTTTTATTGACTCCAACCCATCCAATTTCTAAATTACTCAATATTTCGCTATTTATTTAAAAGCGTCCTCAGGAGTAAACTAAAAACAATTTGAACATTACAAAAAATGGCGTACAAATACATTTTAAAACACTTACAGAATTTAAAAGATTTTGCAAATAAAAACTGACATTGAAGTATTTGAAATATTGAATGTCCAGATTAAATTGTCTTAAGCACGTTCGTTACAGCTATACGATAAAAAATTAAATTATTTCAAATGTAAAAATAAAAATAACAATGAAAGAAAAGTTAGAAGAATAATATTTATTTGATGAATTATTAAGGTTAGTTGTTATTAAGATGAATGTTGGCTATTTTTAATATTTATAAATTTTGTTCAATATGTTACAATATATGTTACTTAACTGTCCAGTGTCCGTTTTATAATTTAAAGTGTTTTTATTTTTATTAATGTAATACATTTCAAGAAATAATCTACTTTTGTAGTTATCAGTCTGTGCCAAAATGTGAGCTTTGTTATAGTCTAGCATATGACCAGTGTTTTCATAGTGTTCAACCACTGCGCAAGTATTTTTTCTCAAGCGGCAATCACTTTTATGTTGTGTGATGCGTTGTTTTAGCCATTGTGATGTTTGACCAATGTAGCTATTTTGACATCCTAAACACGGTATTTCATAAACGACATTACTTTTATATAAGGTTGGTACTGGGTCTTTGATTTTTGAAAATAGTTGTTTGCTGTTCATTGTTATATTTAGCTATACTAATATTAGGAACATTTTTGAATATGGATATGACAGAATGAGTTAGACCATTAATAAAGGGAAGTTTTTTATATTTGATTGATTTGTTATTAGAATCATGGACGGGACCGTCATAGAAATTAGTGCTGTAAATCAGTTTTTTTAAAATTTGTTTAGGATATCCGTTGTTAAAAGTTTTTTTGTAAAAAGTTGTCATCAACAATGGACATTATCCTGTTTTTTATACCTAGTACGGTATTATATTTTTGACGGGTGGTATGGTTTGATAACTAAGGTTAAATAAGAGCTTTTCAAATTTTTTTAACAAAGTGAAACTTAATAACATAAAAAAATTTGAACAGCTAACTAATAACTTATTTTCCAACCAATTATTTTTAAACAATGACAAATGGTTCAAAAACTTGTCCAGCGTTGACTTTCCAAAAGAAGTGTCTGATTTTCTCTCTTGGTCCAAAATTTAGTGTTGAGTGTACACCCCCAGATTTTAAGTTAGATATTTTTTAGCTGATGTAGAAAATATCATCGATGAGATAACAGTTGAATCTAAAGATATTCTTAGGGCACAAATAACAAATGTAGTAACTAATTACTTACAGAATTCAAAATCTAAACCCCCCACAACAATGAATAAAATGTTTAAGTATGTAAAACAATATTTAAAGTTACATTCAGACATATACATTTTACAATCTGACAAAGGTGGATGTACGGTAGCTATGAACAAACAGGAGTATATCGACAAAACCTTAACGTTGTTAAACGACAAATCGACTTATAAGGGTTTGGACAAAGATCCTACGTCAGTGATACAAAAAAACTATAATGACCTAATAAAAACCTTAAAAAACCAAGATCAAGTTACTGAACAAGTTGCAAAAAAGTTGATAATTTATGACTCATGTTTCCCTAAACTTTATTGTTTGCCTAAAATTCATAAATTTGACATTCCTCTTAGGCCTATTGTAAGTTCTGTAAAATCTACTACCTACAACATTTCTAAATTCCTTGCTGATACATTAACTGATGCCTTTGAATATCACAATAATTATAATTCTAAGGACACATTTACCTTTGTCAATGCTGTTAGGGGAATGCAGTTACCAAATGATTACGTTTTAATTTCGTTAGAAGTGGTGTCGCTATTTACAAACATTCCACTAAATATGGTCACGGACATTATAGAATCAAATTGGAACCTTATAGAAGACTACACGACATTATCAAAAGACAATTTTCTACAAATTCTTAGGTTCATTTTTAACAACACTTACTTTAGTTTCAATGGTAAATTTTATTCTCAAATTTTTGGAACACCGATGGGTTCCCCGATTAGTCCAATCCTTGCAACTATTGTAACTGATCATCTCTTAGATAATGTGATTACGCAATTACCTTTTGAATTACCGTTTATATATAAATATGTCGATGACATCATATGTGCAGTTCCATCTTATCACATCAATACCACACTAAACATTTTTAATTCATTTAATAAACATCTTCAGTTTACAATTGAAACTGAGACAGATTTTAGTATACCATTTTTAGACACAAGAGTAATAAGAACAAATGACAATATTTTGACATTGGATTGGTACCAAAAACCGACAGCATCAGGCAGATATATAAATTACTATTCAAACCATACCACCCGTCAAAAATATAATACCGTACTAGGTATGAAAAACAGGATAATGTCCATTGTTGATGACAACTTTTTACAAAAAAATCTGAACATAATATACAAAATTTTTCGTAACAACGGATATCCTAAACAAATTTTAAAAAAACTGATTTACACCACTAATTTCTATGACGGTCCCGTCCATGATTCTAATAACAAATCAATCAAATATAAAAAACTTCCCTTTATTAATGGTCTAACTCATTCTGTCATATCCATATTCAAAAATGTTCCTAATATTAGTATAGCTAAATATAATACCATGAACAGCAAACAACTCTTTTCAAAAATCAAAGACCCAATACCAACCTTATATAAAAGTAATGTCGTTTATGAAATACCGTGTTTAGGATGTCAAAATAGCTATATTGGTCAAACATCACAATGGCTAAAACAACGCATCACACAACATAAAAGTGATTGCCGCTTGAGAAAAAATACTTGCGCAGTGGTTGAACACTATGAAAACCCTGGTCATATGCTAGACTATAACAAAGCTCACATTTTGGCACAGACTGATAACTACAAAAGTAGATTATTTCTTGAAATGTATTACATTAATAAAAATAAAAACACTTTAAATTATAAAACGGACACTGGACAGTTAAGTAACATATATTGTAACATATTGAACAAAATTTATAAATATTAAAAATAGCCAACATTCATCTTAATAACAACTAACCTTAATAATTCATCAAATAAATATTATTCTTCTAACTTTTCTTTTATTGTTATTTTTATTTTTACATTTGAAATAATTTAATTTTTTATCGTATAGCTGTAACGAACGTGCTTAAGACAATTTAATCTTGACATTCAATATTTCAAATACTTCAATGTCAGTTTTTATTTGCAAAATCTTTTAAATTCTGTAAGTGTTTTAAAATGTATTTGTACGCCATTTTTTGTAATGTTCAAATTGTTTTTAGTTTACTCCTAAGGAAGCTTTTAAATAAATAGCGAAATATTGAGTAATTTAGAAAAAAGAAAGATTTTTATTATAGACCACTATACCCGATAATTTGAACGTATTTATATATATATATATATATATATATATATATATATATATATATATGTATATATATATATGTATATATATATATATATATATATATATATATATATATATCGATTATATAGATCATTGACACAGGTACAATAACAATAATTATTATATAAAGATTAGGTTCCAGTTAATTTTTATTTTCCACACTTGAGACACTTTTTTTAATAATATGAAATTATAGACTATTTTAAGCTCTTTGCAAAAAAAGCGGTATAGCCATTTAAAAAAAAGCGCAAATTGCAATAAAAAAAATTGCAATTTTTAAACTATTTATATTGCCATATTGAGAACTAAATGCGATGTTACCAAATCTATGAAAATGTTGAGTATTACAAGTATGCTTATATTTCAAAATATAAACACTACGTGGGACAAAGGATAGAGCTGTTACGAAGTTAATGGAAAAAGAGGTAGAGGAAACCAGTGGAAAAGATGTAAGGACTGTGTGGCAGAAGACATGAGAGAGAAAGGTTTACGAGAAGACGACACGATGGACAGAAATAAGTGGCGAAGAAGAGTAAGGAACAACGATCGTTAAAACGGAAAAAGCTGAAAAAGAAGAAGACCTATATTTAAAATTTTATATCTATCTACGAGAGTTATTCGTATAGTCAGGTTCCCATGAACTTTAAAAATAGACAGCTTTATTTTTGTTCTTAGTGTTATACATCATTTTAAAACTTAAAACTTACGCTATTTTTTTAAATACGTTCCGCCGTTTCTGACCAAACACTTTTGCAGACGATGCTCCAACTCTTATATCCTTATATTATAGAATCTGCCTCCAATCTTTTCTGAAATCGGGTAATTCTTCCTTGACTTTATCATCGTTCTTCTTCTTCTAGTGGCGACTCCGCTAATGAAGGTTGGCTATAATTTTCAGGCAGGATATTTGTCGTCTACCGGAATGCCTTTTTATTTCAATGTTACCCTTCATAATCAGCTGCTTTAACTCGTACTTCTTATTTCTAAGTATGTATTGCTCCATGGTATTTTCAATATTATTCTAAAAATCCACATCTCAAAATCTTCCAGCTTTCTCATTAAGTCAACATTAACAGTCCAATCCGATATCGGATTTGCAGATTGAGTCTTTGGTTACTCAGAAATTTAATCATCGTCAAAAAGGCTGCCCTTGATTGTTCTATTCGTGATCGAATTTAGGATTTTAGATCTTCAGTAATCCAGGCTCCTAAGTATTTTATTTTGTTCACTTGTTCAATATTTTCATTAAATCCTTGTTACGACTTTACTCCTCTTGCTGATAACCATGGTTTTTGTTTTCTTACAGTTTATTGTTAACCAAACTGTTCCCCAGTATCAAACATTGTGTTACACGCACAGTCACAAAAATCTTCGTTATTGAATAGTTTATTAATAATATTTATAGTTTAATATTTATTTATTGGATTGGCAACACGGTAACCAAAACGTAAACAAATATTTTATTTGTCGTCTGCAATAAACTCAATTTCTGAGAGTTGTAACGGGAAATAAATTATTGAAAATATCCAGTGAACAATATAAGACATTAAGTGAAGGAGAGGGCTAAAAAAAAAACTTTAAAATTGGTGAAATAACATCCGAAAACACGAAGGCCCTATAAAAAGTAAGATCGCTATAATTGATAAGCCTAATTAACATCAAAGCATAGAAACGAAACTCTGACCTTTGAAATTGCGACGTTGCCGTTGTGAGTAGACTTTCGGGGTAGACACAGAAAAATAACAACAGTTAATAAACATAAAATTAATACGGTTAACGCTGTCTTCTCTGAACTGTTGAGGTGGAAGACAGTGTTTGGCGCCGGAAACTGGAAAAATATCTGAAAAATTTAGACAGTGATGATACACTTTCAGAAGGAGGGTCAAAAAGGAAGGACAGATATAAAGACAGCAAGGAAGAAGATAACATTTTCAGAAAGGGCAAGAAGTTCTCGAGAACACCAACAAAAACTCCAGAGAAAAAAAATGAGGAAACAAAAATTGATCAATTACTAATAGTGATGAGCCACCTCACCGATGACATTAAGGAAATTAAAAGAAATCAAAAATAAAGCAAGGAAACGATAGAAAAGCTCATAATGGAAAACAGAGAGCTGAGAAAAGAAAATTCAGAACTAAAACAAGAAAATATAGAGATCAAGGAGGAACTCAGAGAAATAACAAAAAACATGGAAGTTATGGAAAAACACCGACGAATAAATAACATAGTTATGAACGGTCTAAGGATAGACACATATGAGCAAGCAGGGTTAAAAGGAGCAATCAATAATTTCATCAAACAACATATAGTGGTAGAGGTTAAAATAAGGAATGCTCACAAGTTAGGAGAAAAAACATGCCTAATTGAATTAGAAAACCAAGAAGAAAAAAAAATAATGGAAAAAAGCACAAGTTAAAAGAAATTAAAGAGTACAAAATATATATCAACGAAGATGCAACCATAAAAGAACGAGAAATACAGAAAACAATTAGAAACATTGCTCAAGAAGGAAGAAATAAAGGAAATAATGTTAAGATTGGAGTAAAAAAAATATGGGTAAATAACAGAGAATGGAAGTGGAATGACAAAGAAGGCGCAATAGTTTAAAAAACATCAAAAAACTAGTAACTAAATATACTACGAGAATAACGTTGACGAAACAAGCACAGAACAAGGTTAGCGATAATACAAAAAAAAGGAAAAAAGAGAAAAAAATGAAAAACGGACCAAAACACAAGAAAACATTACGAAAAGAACACTTACTTTTAGGAACATGGAATGTAAGAGGCACATATAGAGAAGGCAAACTTAAACATTTAGCGAGAGAAATCAAAAAGTTCCATTTTGACATAGTAGTTTTACAGGAGACGAAACAGCTGGGAAGTGATATATTAGAAATAGAAGATACAGTGTTTTTTAACAGCGGCGGAAAGAATCGAACGTTAGGCACAGGTTTTATGATAAGAAAAGAGCTAAAAGAAGCAATAGTAGAGTTTAAACCAGTATCAGACCGCATATGTAGTATCAGGTTCAAGGCAAAATACCAAAAAATCACCCTCATAACTATTCACGCGCCTTCAGAAGAAAAAGATAATGATATCAAAGAATGTTTCTACAGTGAATTAAACAAAACAATCGAAAATATACCCAGATATGATATGAAAATTATTTTAGGCGACGCAAATGCTAAAATAGGGAAGGAAGAAGTATTTAGACCGACAATGGGAAACTATAGTAAACACAATGAAACTAATGAGAACGGACAATTCCTGATATATTTCGCAAGAGAAAAAAATATAACACCTTGGTACGCAGTATAATGACCTATGGAGCAGAGAATTGGGTAATAAATAAAGGAAACAGGTCCAAAATCACAAAAACTGAAATGGAGTTCATGAGAAGAAGCTGCAGAGTGACAAAAATAGATCGCATCAGAAATGAGGAGATAAAGCGAAGAATGGCAGTAGAACAAGATATACTCCACTACATCGAAGAAAAAGGTTTAATTTGGTATGGACATGTGAGAAGAACAGATCATACAAGATGGATAGCAAAGATTTCGGATTGGAGCCCAATAGGAAGGAGGAAAAGAGGTAGACCCCGAAGATCATGGAGGGATGAAGTGGACGAGGCCATGAAAAGACGAGACCTTAGAGATAGAGAATGGCAGAACAGAAAGGACTGGAGACGTTGGCTAAAAGAAGAAAGGCAGCGACAGCTGTAAAAATCCTTATATAGATAGAGAAAAAAATATGATCACAATGAGCACATATTTCGAAAGAAAAGAAATACACAAGGAAACATGGATATCGCGAGATAGAAAGACAAAAAACCAAATAGACCACGTGCTCATCTAAATAGAAGACCAGCAATGTATAAAGAGGATAAGAACATACAGAGGACCAGACGCTGACTCAGATCATTACATGGTGGGCATCAAAATTAAGCAACTGATACCAAAAAACAAAAACAAAATAAAAGAAAAGAAATGTATACATAACCCAATTGGATACCCGATGGAACCCAATGGAAAGAGAACTAAAAAAGATACCAATAGAAGAGCAAAGTGAGAACAAATGGGATAACATAAACCAAATAATGAACAAAGTAGCAAAAGAATGTAATAAACAAGAGAATAAAAAGAGGAAAGACTGGTTCGACATAGAGTGCCAAAAAGAAATAGAACTAAGAAAATCATTAAGGATGGAAATGATCACGAAAGAAACAACAGAGACAAGAAATATATATATGGAGAAAAGACAAAAAGTAAAGAGGGTCCTGAGAGAAAAGAAGAGAAAACACATAGAAAATAAGCTAAAAGAAATAGAAGAGAATTACAGAAATAAAAAAATAAAAACCTATATCAAGGTGTTAGAAATGAAAAAAAAAAGGTTTCCAACAAAAACCCATATTCGTTAAAAACAAAGCAGGAAATAATATAAGCGGGGAAGCAGAAATAGTTGAAAGATGGAAAGAGTATTTTGATGAATTACTGAATGGCAATAATAAGTCAAACCAACGAGAATGAATGGAAGCAGAAGCAAGAATCGAACACTTAGAAGATATAGAAGATAATTCACCCAGCAAAGAACTAATCGAGGAAATCATAAAAAATCTGAAAAACAACAAATCCCCTGGAAGCGATAACATAACAGCCGAGATGATAAAATATAACTGCTAAATAATTGGATATACAAGATCATAAAGGAGATATGGATAAAAGAACGAATACCAGAAGATTAAAAGAAAGCCTTTATTTCGCCATTACACAAAAAAGCAGACAAAACAGAATGCAGTAATTACAGAGGAGTAGCGTTACTAAATACCGTATATAAAATTCTATCAAAATCCATAAAAGATAAGCTAGAAAAAGAAGTTGAAAATATAATAGGCGAATATCAGTGCGGATTTAGACGAGGGAGAAGCACACCGGAGCAAGTATTTATAATCAGAGAATTACAAGCAGAAAGCTATGAACACAACTTACTAACGATAGCGCTATTCATCGACTTCCAGCAAGCATACGATAGAATAAAAAGGAAGGAATTAAAAGAGACCCTTGAGGAACTGGGAGTTAGCAGAAAGTTGCGTAACATGATACATCTTACTTTAGAGAATACAGAAAACAGAGTCAAAGTAAACAATCATGCATCGGACAAATTTATAGTGAACGAAGAATTAAGGCAGGGCGATCCTTTGTCATCATTACTCTTCAGGTAATGATGCGAGAAGCGAAAATCAATAGAGAAGGACTCCTATATCATAAAAGACACCAAGTTTTGGCATTTGTGGATGATAGAAGCTATCATCCAGATGTGGATGAAGAGCTACAGGAGATAGTACAGAGAATAGTAAAAGCATCAAAGAAAATGGGACTTTACATAAATGAAACTAAAACAAAATGTATGCAGTTGACAGATGGTCAGTTCAGGGATGGACAAAAGTTTAAAGTAGAAGTAGAAGAAAGATCATGATACGAATTCGAAATGGTAGAAAGATTTACATACCTAGGGTGCAATAATATCACGTACACCTAACATTAAAGAAGAAATACAAGCTAGAATAATGGCAGGCAATAGAAGTGTACATGCTCTTAGTGGAATGTTGAAAAGCAAGTTTTTATCAAGAATGGCAAAAATACAATTATACAAAACAACTATACAACCAATAGTAACATACTGCAGTGAGA
Source organism: Diabrotica undecimpunctata (assembly GCF_040954645.1). NCBI lineage: Eukaryota > Metazoa > Arthropoda > Insecta > Coleoptera > Chrysomelidae > Diabrotica > Diabrotica undecimpunctata. The sequence goes on along the minus strand of NC_092804.1, from coordinate 83,972,737 downwards.
CATGGACAATGACAAAAAATAAACAAAATTTACTGGAGATATGGGAAAGGAAAATCCAGAGGAAGATATATGGACGAATAATAAGGGACGGTTTATGGATAAGAAGATCAAATGATGAGTTAAAGAAATTATATAATCAACCTAGGACATAAACATAATAAGAGTCATAAAGGCACAGAGACTAAGATGGAGAGGTCACCTAGAAAGGATGCCGAACACGAGGACTCCAAAAAGGGTACTAAACTACACTATAGCTTTAAAAAAAAGAAAAGGAAGGCCAAAAAATAGATGGAATCAAGAGGTAGAAAAAGATATGGAAGAAATTGGACTCGAAGGCCAGAAAAGAAAAATGAATGGAGAAAAAATACATATCGAGCCAGAGAAGATCTCAGTACACAAAGAAAAGCGAAAATGAAAAAAGAACAAACTTTTCAAGCCATGGACCTCTACGGCCTTTAGTGCTATTGTATATACAATGTATATGTATATATATATATATATATATATATATATATATATATATATATATATATATATATATATATATATATATATATATATATATATATATAAAAAATAAAGAAAGAACAAACTTTTCAAGCCATGGGCCTCGACGGCCTTTAGTGCTATTGTATATATATATATATACGTCTATATATATATATATACATATATATATATATATATATATATATATATATACATATATATATACATATATATATATATATATATATATATATATATATATATATATATATCTGTATATATATATATATATATATATATATATATATATATATATATATATATATATATATATTGTGACGATTGGGGTTTATAGAAAATAATTTATAAGTTATATACTAGATAATTTTAGATATAACAAGTATTTGGTTATTTTAAGAAGTTATATACTAGAGAATTTAATAAAAATATATTTATGTGAGGGCATTTTTAATAAATTAGCATATAATAAGTGTAAAAAGTTGTATTTTAATGTTGTAAATATATTTAAGTGAGCCATGTGCATAGGCAACCAACTATACAGTAAATTGACAGATAGAAATTAATCATAATACGAATATAAGTGGGGTTATAATAATAATATTAGTTTAAAATGTTTAATTTATATATATTTAATGATTTAAATGTTTATTCTGATCTGAAAAGCCTAAATGTCAACAAAATTATTAATAGAAAAGAATGGAATTCTCTGGATCACCGGAGATGGCCATGTTTGCGAAATGGTTTGTTCCAGAAAATTCAGACATGTATTTAATAGAACAAATTGGAACATGATCTCTTACCAGATGGTTCTAGAATATCCAAAAAGATATAAATACCCGTGATTTGGATTCAAGAGGGGAGTTTTTAGTCAGAAGTCAGGCCAGTTTATTATGAAAGTTAGTAGACATATTTAGTTAGTGAAGTAAATTGTTCAGAATTTTCAAGAAGTCAGTCAGAAAAGTTTAGTAAGAAATATGAAAGTTAGTTGGAGTCAGTGAATCAATTACAAATAGTCAAATTGTTTAATATAGTGAGTTAAATGAAGATTAAAAATTATGCATATATTTAATGCACATTTATAATTATACACAAATAATTATTGAAGATTATAAAAGTATATTAGAAGAATATTGGATGGACATTGGAAGGAATTAAAATTATATTATGATTGGAGATTAGTATAAATCAACTTATAATAATTGGATATTGGTATATTGAAAAGAAGAATAAATATAAATGGTGTTTGCTGGTTTGATTGGTGGTTTATAAATGCTGGTGAAGAAAAATATATCTTAAATTGGTAGAAGCTGATAATTGGAAAAAGTAATTTCACCAAAAACAAGGATAACCGAAGTACGAAGACATTCAGTGGTGATTAGAATCTATATAGTGGAAAACAGTTAGGCATTCAGTGAAAGAAAGGTACAAAATTTTGTTAATATAATTTAGTTAGTGTCATAACAATTTCAATTTTGAAGATAGTTTGTTTAAATTTTACATTGTCTATAGAATTTAATTAGTTTTATAAGAAGATCAATTTAAAGATAGTTTATTTTAAATTTACATTGGCTAGGTTAGATATATATGTGTGTTTCATAATAGTTATAATAAAGATAATTTAAAAAAGTACTTACAAGCTAATTCTTTGAGAACCGCGATAAAAACCCTATATATTATATTATTAAAAATACTCATTGCTCATCATTCAAACAAAAAACACATCATAACAATATATATATATATATATATATATATATATATATATATATATATATATATATATATATAATATAATATTGAATAGTTAGCCACCTAAATGTTGCTTTATTTTTGGGAATAAGTGATAATCAATCACTTCTTGATAGAGCCGGACTGTGAGGGTTGGGGCACAACAGTCCAGCCAAAATCGCTCAGCAGTTATTCAGTTTGATGTGAGACATAAGATCTAGCGTACCCACCGCGCACACATCTTGTGATAGCCTAATTTCTCAGGAATACGTAAAGCAAGGTTGTTAATGGTGTTGCTCCGCTCTTCAAGCAATACTCTTTAAACTTTCTCGGCAATTTCATCTTCATCCTGAATTTCCGTCCGGCCTTCACAAAATTCTCTACACAATTTGCGAACATGTTAAAGAGATATGCACTTTTCCTCATAAACTTCCATTAACTTACGAGAAATGTTAATAGGTAACATCAGTTTTGCATTTAAAAAACATATCACAGCACGAATTTCGCATCTAGCGGTAACAGCGATCGGGAGCTCCATCTTGTCGCCAAGGTAACCAATCACGACAAAGATTGTTACTTTGGCCGGCCAACCACAGCGCTCGTTATTAACTGCGCTTTCATTGGCCTCTCGGCGGAAGTGTGCTGAAAATTCTCAAACACGATGTGTATAAAAGAGCAGCACATTTTCCGATCGGGATCCAGTAGTCATACACTACTAGCCCCGTAAGACCTTGTTGGTTCGGTGCGCTACCAAGCTACCTTTGAGTTTTATTAATTAACCAATATCCCGCTATCGTCGAAGACGTCCAAAATTGAAGAATAATACCTAATAATGGTTATCCAATTTAGAAGTTAAATCATCAAGTGTAAGAGAACCGGCGTGTCGACTACAAAACGCTTCCTGACAGTAGAACACGACTTTCTGAGATAGAAAAGACATTGGTCTTAGAACTATTTCAAATCGTGTCGAACTGACCACAGCGTTATTTGGGCCTGTCACGGTAAAGAGCGAATAAAAGTCCCGACGGGGACTTGTAATTGCTTTTCCGATCAGGTTGAGCTGCAATAACACTTCGTCTCCAAAACCTTATGTAAATAGTAACTAGGAGAATTACTGTTTAGGAGAATTACCTGGCAAGTTTACATCCTTTCCCTTCTTCCCATCTTTTTACGGTTTGCGTATGGGAGTGACATTTGACAATTTCCGCGATTGTTGTAGTTGACCAACCAAAAAGATCCCCAGGTAATATTAAAATATTAACACGTTATATATATATATATATATATATATATATATATATATATATATATATATATATATATATATATAACGTGTTAATATTAAAACGAGCGGTTCGGTTCTAATTTAATTCTCTTATGAACTAACTCACTCGATAAGAACGCTGCATTTATATAACAAATACATTATTCTAGAATTATCTGGAATAGTCCACCTCTATTCTAGCTTCCTCGTACCTCAGTCGCTACATCTGGAAGATTCGTTTATGTGTCATCATTGCCCTGAGATGCAACGGTTATATGGGATACGTCAAAAATAGCTTTGTCGTTACACTTCTCATAGGATCTACATACTGTACACCTACATACTGTGGACTCTACCGCTCTGCATAAGCCCCTCAGGAACAAATAACAGTTTACTCTCTTTAAAGAACACGGTTTATGAGGTTTATGTGAATTGTGAGGTTTATCTTACATAAACCATGAACATGGTTTATGTAAGATGCCCCTATTTTCAGTTTTTATTAATCAACAAGTTAACAGTCTATTGCATTTACCTTCATAAATACCATGACGATTGTTTTTTAATACGGATGTCCTTCCAATGTTTTTATGTGGCCATACAATGTTTTTAACAACTTTTTATTAAACTGATAATGGAATGATTCAATTCCGAAAAGATCTTCTTTAAAATAAAAATTTTAAGCTTTTAATAAGCATTTTTTATACCTTAATACACACGAACACCACGTGCTTTGTAAAATTAGCTATGTTTATAAAAAATCCTGTCCAATAAGGATGGTCCAGGAAAGTCGCAAAACCAACTCTTGGTGGTGCACTGAATTGGAACACCTTAGAAAGATAGCAAGAACAGCTTTTAATAGAGCGAAACGCACCAAACTCAAAGAGGATTGGGATTCTTATTAATCAAATCTCAGAGTTTAAAAAAGTCTGCAGACAAAGACAAAGAGCTGCTTGGAGAACCTTCTGTGAGGAAATCGAAGATTTCCCGCAGGCTTCCAGGTTACAAAAAACGCTCTCAAAGGACCCACATCGGCATGTCGGCATACTAACGAAGGAAGATGGGAACAAAACTTCCAACCTTCGCGAAAGTACTGAGGTCCTGATGAAAACACACTTTCCCGGTTCTAGTGTCTCAACAGCACCAAACCGGATGGAAGAAGCAATCATACCCTCAACAAACGACTGGCATCTCGCCAGAACAATGATTAATGAGGAAAAGGTAAAATGGTCCATATCGTGCTTCACCCCTTTCAAATCACGAGGGCCTGACGGCATATATCCAGCCCTACTACGGTGGGGACTGGATATCCTTCTGCCGCACCTCGTGGAAATATTCAGAGCCTCTTTGGTTCTGAGATATATTCCTAGGAAGTGGAGAGAGGTACGTGTGGTCTTCATACCAAAACCAGGTAGGATGGACTACACCCTACCAAAGGCTTTCCGACCAATTAGCCTAACATTCTTTCTGTTGAAAACGATGGAAAGGCTATGCGAGAGGTACATAAGGGATGAAGTTCTGGTCCATAACCCACTTCACCCAAATCAACATGCATATACTTCGGGAAGATCTACCGATTCTGCACTGCATCATGTAGTGGGAAAAATTGAAAGATCGCTGGATAATAAAGAATCCACCCTAGGTATATTCATAGACATTGAGGGAGCGTTTGATAAAACCACATTCCCAACTATCACCCAACAGCTTAACGTCAGGAATGTTCCCCTGGCCATAAGCGAATGGATATTCAGTATGCTCTCTAATAGAGCAATAAGCATAAATGTAGAAGACGTTTCTGTTAGACGCATAGTTACGAGGGGGTGTCTACAGGGAGGGGTGCTATCACCACTACTCTGGAACATAGTTCTAGAGACCCTGGTTGACCAACTCAACAGCAACGGTTTCTACACAATATCCTATGCAGACGATATTGCTGTCCTGCAAAGCGGTAAGTTTGAGAACACACTATGTGAGAGATCACAAGTTGCTCTTCGACTAATAGAAACATGGTGCAAGGAACACTCATTATCTATAAATCCTAAGAAAATAGAGATGGTCCTCTTTACCAGGAAAAGAAGAATCACGTGCTTAATACCCCTTAAGGATTCTAAACTACAGTCTAAATTATTCTGACGAGGTGAAGTACCTTGGTATTACCCTTGACAGGAAGTTAACATGGAACTCACACTTAGATGGTAGAGCTAAAAGAGCATATATTGCCTATGAGCAGTGTCGACGAACGGTCGGACGCACTTGGGGCCTCACGTCCAGGGTGATCGCCTGGGTCTACACCGCTATCATTAGGCGAATGCTAACTTACGAAGCTATTGCTTGGGCACCAAAAGTGCTACAGGCAACAGCGATTAACAAACTAAACCATATTCAGCGGATGGCTTGCATAAATATAACAGGTGCCATGAAAACAACACCAACTGCTGCAATGGAGTTGATCATTGGCATCACGCCTTTAGATATATATGTCAAAGAGGTGGCTCTAGTGACAATGATGGGACTGCGCTCAGCTGGTGCAAACCTTGATGTAGGAATGGTACAATTAAGAACTCGTTTCTGGCGGGGAGAGCTGGATGCGTTACCAGTACTACAGGCAGGCTGCGACTCAATTGAACCAAAGTTTGTCTTTAACAAACCCTACAAAATTGAAACAAGACAGTGTATGGAGACAAACGTAGAAATGCCTATTGCATATACACCGATGGCTCCAAAATGAAAGAAGGCTCAGGATGCGGGATATACTCCAGATCACTGAACCTAAGAATCAAGTGGAGTATGGGCAAAAATGCCAGCGTAGTTCAGACAGAACTGACTGGTATCTCCGTAGCCGCAAAAGAGATAACCCAAAAAGGTATAGCAGGGAAAACTATAATGATCTGCACAGATAGCAGACAAGCGCTACTAACCTTGAATAGACCACGTGTCACATCAGGTTTAGTAATGGAGTGTCACGAGTCACTAACTCAAGCTTCGGATGGTAATACCATCATCCTGAGGTGGGTTAAAGGACACAATAGGAATAAAGGCAACCGCATTGCTGACCAATTATCTAGTAAGGCGGCAGGCCTAAGACTCTTAGGACCTGGGGATCTTTTTGGTTGGTCAACTACAACAATCGCGGAAATTGTCAAATGTCACTCCCATACGCAAACTGTAAAAAGATGGGAAGAAGGGAAAGGATGTAAACTTGCCAGGGCAACACTAAGTAACCTTGAAGAGTCAACATCAAAGAAGTACTTGGGAATGACCAGGAAAAATCTACGTTTGGCAGAGGGTTTTTTAACTGGTCATTGTCAACTAAGCAAACACATCCACACACTGGGGCTAGCAGACACACCTCTATGTAGGAAGTGTGAACGAGAAGACGAAACTGTAGAGCATGTCCTATGTGAATGCCCAGAGTTATTGTTAATACGAGAGTACGCGTTCGGCGAGTCCTGGCCCACACCTGCCCACATAAGAGAGATGTCTCCTGGTGACTTGTGCACCTTCCTAGAAATGGCAGGATGGACAATGAGCTAAGGGTGACAGCTCCCTGGGAGGATGCACAATGGGTCAATTTTGGCCTAAGTACTGTGAAACTTAACTCGCCCTCCCTACTCTACAGATACAGATACAGGACTTGACTTCTGGACTACATGCACTAATGTCTTGCCAAGAAGATCTCTCACCTCGACGCATCCAATCCAATACTCTTTTTACACATGGATCATATTCTTGGGTGTTTTGTGGCTGTTTAGGCTGCCACTGATCATTAATAACGGTGGTTCGTCTCACGAGGCAAAGTCGTTTCTCTAATTTAAGACAGTGATCACAATGTGTACTGCATGGACGTCACGAAAGGACATTAGCCTTTAAGTGAACTCTTTCAACCCTGTGTTCAATCGCGTAATCATTCAGTCTTGTATTCGTTTTAACCATCTTGCCATCTGGCCCTCTGTAATACGGAATTATATGAGCCATTTTAAAGCGGTGTCATCAGTTCGAAGAAGGAACTTTCTGCCATACAAGTATTTATGGAAATGCTTAAAAGCCTTCACTACGCCTAAAAATTCTCTCCTGGTAACGCAATAGTTTCTTTCTGGTTTCGACAAGACAAAAGGTTCGTTTTGTAACAAAAAATGTGTGTTTGTGTAATGTAACACAAGTATTTGGAGTAATATAACAAAAAAACAATTAAATTAAAGCTGGCTAGCAGAATGTGCCGAATAGTGACTACTTGACACTCAAAAGGATATTCGCCCAATTTGCATGCCCTACAGAGACCGTAAAATGAGAAAATGAATGACCAAGTAATAAAAAATATATGAATAATGTAAATGAAAGTAATAAACTACGGAACTTGCTCTAGGATATGATTGGGCGCCAGGAAAGTATTAACTTATACTTTCCAAGGTATTTTGTAAAGCTGTTTGCTGAAATAAAAAGGAAAACAGGTATTAATTGAAATATTTAGTCTTCACTATAAATTTAATATCTATACAAATATATACAGTCTAAAGTAGAAACCCTCAATTTAGAAGAGTGATATCATAGTTTAAACGCGGAATATCCTCAAATTTAAATGTACACAGCGGCCCTCGAAAACTGCCTGTTTTCTCGATTGCAATTTGCGTTTCCTTATAAGAAATTACAGAATATATAAAGTAGTATATTTATTTGTGCTTCTCTATAGTAGACTTGACCAGAAGTTGTCGTACAATGTAGCCAATTCTTGTTCACAAGTAGTAATTATGGTCATACAAAACCTGTATTCTTCCATGCAGCGATTATTACCGTCATAAAAATACAAAAAAACCTAATTTTTTCAATAGTAAAAATTAAGCACAAAATTGTAATGAAATAAATTTTATTTATATGTTCCGTTTCGTTACATATTTAAATTTATAAAATAAAAATCGATATTTTAAAACAATATTTTTCAATCGTTTGGCAACTTTGGAATTAGCGACGGAATTCCGTTTCAATTCAGATCCACAGAAAGCCGTAAGACTAGTTTTTGTCGAGCGAGTGCCCATCAACAATAGGTTATTTACATTGGCGTTTCTGAGGGTAGGGTATTTTATGCGATAAGTTTGTGTTATTGATAAAACGTGTTATTGATAATACGAGTGTTATAGTTTGTCGTTTTATAGTAAATTTTTAGTTATATTCTGTGATTATTTGGTTTGAGTTTTATTGGAGTTGGACGAAAAACCGAGTTGTTCCAAGAGAAGACTGCAAAATTCTGATGTTGATTCCAAAAATGAAATGCCGCAAAAGAGACGGAAAATGTTAACGTCCGAAGAGAAGGTAATAATACGAAACGTTTATGAAGGAATTGTCGGCAGAAAAATGGAATTAAATGTTAGCCAAGCGGTCGACATTTGTAGCAGTTTAACAAAAGTATCCGTTAGCTGTATTTATCGTGTACTTAAAAATACATCGGAAAATAAAAAGCAAGAAAAAGGTAAAACTAGAGGTAGGAAAAGCATTGTTTTGGATCACGAGACAAGGAATATTATACGTCGAAAAATTCATTCATTTTATTTTCGGAGTGAAATTCCAACACTGAAAAATATTTCTCAAGAGCTCGAAAACGATGACTCCTTACCCAAGATATCTCAGAGTCTTAACCAGGACCATGCGTGAAATGAACTTTCGATATGTAAAACTCATCAGAAAAAGTATGCTATTAGAAAAAAATAAAATTATTGTGCGGAGAAGAAAATATTTAGAAGAAACACGCAAAATTCGCAGCACTGGACGCAAAATATGTTATTTGGATGAAACCTGGATTAACCAAGGTTGGAAAAGGTCATACAGTTGAAAAAGTTTGGCAAGATTTAAATGTCAAAAGTAAACGCGAAGCATTTATAGAAGGCTGATAAACAGGATTAAACGCTCCATCAGGAAAGGGACGGCGTTTAATCGTCACCCATATAGGAAGTGATACAGGGTTTCTTGATGATGGTTTTCTTCAATTTGAGTCGAAAAAAACAGGTGATTATTAAAGAAATTGAAAGGGAGGATTCAACAATGGCTTACAGAAAAGGGGATTGCATACGAAGAATCAATGCTCAAAATTTAGCTCCTTGACATTGCACGGTTAAGGAAAATTGAATATCTTAAATATGCTGTAGATGAAACTGCAAAAGATTATGGTGTCAAAGTTCTGCGTCTACCTCCTTATCATTGCGAACTTAATCCCATTGAACTTATCTGGGAGCAAGTGAAAGGAGAAGTAGCACGCAATAACAAAACGTTCAAATTAAACGAAATTAAGAAACTTTTGATTCAAGCAATCCTCCATGTAACTCCAGAGAAATGGGCTAAATGTATAGGCCACATAATTAAAGAAGAACATCGTATGTGGGAACTTGACACTTATATAAAAGTTTTACTAGAGCCAATTATAATTACACCAGGTGGTGAAGATAATGACAGCGATAGCAGCACTGCATCTTCAGGTTTAGACAGCGAATAATATTTTCTAATAGTTTAATAAGAACATCAGCATAAAAAAACCAAAAACAAAAAAAAACGAGAAGAACATAGTAAGTGTGTATAGTGTTTGTGTTTAAACACATCAAACATTATTTTTATTTTGTTTTTATAGAATTTTATTTTGTTTTATAGGATTTTATTTTGTTTTGTTTTATACTGTTTAAGTGTTTTGTTCATTTTATTTAATAAGACAATATGGCTCTTGGCGAACACCCATTTAAAAAAAGTATCGCGCCACAAGACATACCTCTGGGGTGGTGTGGAAACTGTCTTAAAATTTGTTTTAAAAAAATTTCATTGTGTAACTCTTCCTAAGGACGGGTCACGTCAAAAGACGTTTTAGCGTAACTTCCGCGACAGCCGGTTGGTATCAGTAAACTTTCTGCAAAATTACTTCTTTTTATAGCTTTTTGTTTGTGGCATTCTGTATTTTTAGGGAGAAGGTTGGACATAAGCCACAATATATCTACTTACATGTTTAATACATTGACGTTTCGATCTCTATTCCGTTTTTAAAGATAAAAAAAAATAAACAATATAAGATTATAAAAATATATAATAATAAACAAATAAAATAAATATAACTACCATTTATATCTTTGAAAGCGGTCTTTGGATAGAGAGATCGAAACGTCAGTAAAAACTTGTAAATAAATATATTGTGGCCTATTTCGATCATTAATATTTGAAAAATAAAATATAATTAACGTTAAAATAAAAGTAAGTGTACGTCACTGGATTTCCAAACAGCTTTCCGCATTTCTGGGCCTTTAAACGATGACTCACTCTCTCAAATAGTGAAATTATACCATAATCCTTTATAGCTACCCACCACCAATTATGTACAGTCAACCTAGTTACTTATATGCTAAAAAAGATTCCCTGGGTATACACAATTGATCCTTAATCTGAATTAACAAATAATAAAATATAAGAAAATTTTAATGATTCGACCTAAAAAGGTAATTTACTTGCCTACTAGAGATGTAACTCTGAACTTCGGCTTTCAATTTAATGTCCTAACAAAAAAAAGTAATAAGGACACTATCCTGATGGGATAGATGTTCAAGGTTTAAATATATAATAATAAAATATCAATAAAGAACTTTCTGATTAAACGGGTACACATAAAATCGTCCAACAGAGTTGAAAGGGAGGATTTAAACCTCAACCTGTAGTTGACAATTAGTCCTTAAATGTTATTTAGAAGTATATTAGAAAAAATGACTGGTCTTTATTATTATGTCAAATAGTACGAATTAAAGTTAAAAAAAAATATAAAAAATTATTAAAATTGATAAACAAAACTCAATACAAATGGCAGAGTTCCACACTCTAAATAAGGGCGGTCTTTCCGGCTGGTTCCCTGAAGTTGTCCGGGAAGTCATATATGAGATCTGTACCTCTGATGAAACAGCTAAGGGTGACGGTACAGGTGCAAACCCAATCGGGAACAACTCAATTCCTTTTCTATTACAAACCCCAACAAAAATAAAAATGAAGAATTCTTGATTCTGGACTTAACTTCTTAAGTAGGCTAAAAAGAACATTTGTGTTAAAATTCCTTCTTAGTCTTAATAAGAAGTAGGGAAAAACACAAGGTTTATTAACATTGAAAGATACTATAAAAAGTTACTGGGAAGCTTCTATGAAAGCAAAAAGCTTTAATGATTTTGTAAATAGTGTGACTTTCGCATAGTTTGACAATATTTTAAGTAAAATGGATTGTTTAAATCAATAATTTTAACGAAAAGCATGCTATGGATCTATTTTATAATATAAAAGAACGGTATAAGACAGAAGATTTTTATAGATAGTCTTAATAGATATATAATTATGTTTGTTTAAGGCCGGAAAGTAAAATAGAAATTTGACATATGATTGTATCTTATAAATTTCGATTTATACGTAGAATATTTCTTAATGAAATGAGGTGAAAAATTACAGATAGATATATCGACTATCAAAGTAAACATGACAATATAGGAATCAAAATGCATTTATACTTTTTATTGATAATTGAATCCACTTACCGGCTAGGAGTGGCTATAAATCAAATGGTATACACTAAAAACAAACTAAAACTTTTTCATCTTCTTCCCCAAAAAAAAAATACTTTTCTTTAAACAAATTTAGCACAGCTCCTGCCGCCTACTTTTTTTAGTTAACCGAACTTCCTTTGCTCAAAGTTAAAACCAGAATGCGCGCTAATTGTTAATTGTTAGTCGGATAAGCATGCCTGCCTACAACGGCCGTTTTAGGAGTCGCTGTTTAATACCAACTTAAGAAATATTAATGGGATATGGATTTAAAAATTTTATTTAATAGTGAATAAAGAAATAATAAAGTGACGGACTCGTTACAACTTTGCTAAAGTAAGCAATGACATATTCTTGTCCATCTTGGACACAGCTCCCACTGCAATGTTGCTGGCATCGGTATTCAAAACAAATATTTCTGTCTGTCTTTGGTTGCTTAAAATCGGTGTACTGAACAGAGCCATTATTTGTGGTTGTTATAAAGTTTTTTGACATTCTTCACTCCATGTATATTCTTTGCCTTCTGCTATCAACTTTGTTAATGGCTTGGAGATGTTGCGAAATCCTTTGACTAAACGTCGGTAATATGTACATAGACCAAGGAAACTTCTAATATTTCATGTTTATCTCTTAGTACCTACCTACTAATTTTTAATTGGTGCAAGTTTTTCAGAATCAGCTGTTACACCATTACTCACTACAATATTTCCCAAGTACTTCTCGTCTAAACATGTGACATTTCTTTGGACTTAACTTCAAAGGATTTATAACAACCCTGACATTGTCATCCTTCCGGCCGTCAAAGGTAATGCCACCATTATTCCCAACTCTTTTAATAATTCCACAAAATGTTCGACTATAATATATAAAACTGAATCCCAATACACAATGGATCAAATTTCTAAATTTTTGCAGTTTTGTTGAGACCAAACATGAATTAATTATAAGTGTCTTCCTAGCTTTTTCAAGATGGCTCCTCAGAGAAAGGGTCGTGTTTACGACTTGGTAGTTTAGTGCTGTAAAAAGTGCCTAAAAGTTGCACAAAGTGGTCTGTTATGTGCAAAATGTGGAACGTTATCACATAGTAACTGCCTGAAGCAATTAAAATGTATTAAATATACCGACGATAAAACAGTTATATGCTATGAAGAAAGTAGTAGGTTAGGTGATACATCCAATGAAATCTTGGATAAAGAGGCTGACGATGAGGATTCGAGGATAACTGAAATCAGGTGCTTAAAGAAAATTATTATTCAGAATGATATTATAATATCAAATCAACAAATAACGATAAATTTACTGAAAGAACAACTAGATTTATTTAAATATATGCAATTAAACGAACAGTCGCCATCTACTCAAAAAAATTTAAATTTAATAAACCATTCTAACAGAAACCTCAATTTTGAACGACCGATGTTGATGTTATAACATGGGCTGTTATAAATAAACTTAATGGAAAACAAAAAAATCACAAAAATATCTGTCTAAAAATAGATGATACTGGGATTACAGATTCAGATATAATATCTAACAAATTTAATTAATTTATAGATGCACCAGTAGGTATAATTAGTAACATAATTAAACCAGATTTAAATTTTCAGTATTCCAACGATTTTGTTCAAAATAGTTTGTTCCAATCTTATGTAACATATCTTAGACATAATAAAATATAAAATTAAAAACAAAGCATCGTGTGGTTTTGATGAAAAATCAGGTATAGTAATTAAGAAAATTGCGTCTCAGATTTTGACACCACTTGCTCACATTATAAATGCTTCTTGTAATACTGATGTTTTTCCCAGTATCCTGAAAACTTCTATCATTTCACCGGTATTACAACAAGGTGATCCTGAATTAATGTCAAATTTTCGACCATTGTCTCTTCCATCTGTGATATCTAAGATTATTGAATAATATGCAATGCTAAAACAACATTTATTATTTTTAGATATCAACCAAATTATCACAAAGCATCAACATGGATTTCGAAATAAATTTTCTACTTCCACAGCCATTAACAGTTTCTATGAGGAAGTCTTAATCTCTATTGAAAACAGTGAAAATCCAACTGCCATTTTTTGTGACCCCAGTGTGCTTTTGATTGTGTGCAACACGATGTACTCCTCGATAGATTGTACAGATATGGTGTTAGGGGAGTTGTCCATAGTTGGTTTGGTTCCTATCTGAAAGACCGGCACCATATAGTTAAAGTGAAAAATAACTTCAGATTTCAATGTCTGATCCGATTGTTAATAACAATGGAGTACCACAAAGCTCCATATTGGGCCCGATATTATTTATTTTGTATATTAATGAACTACCATATGTAATGTCTGATGCATTTGTATCAGTTTATGCGGATGACTCAACAATGCTATATCGCGATAAAGACATAAATTTTTTACAAGACAAACTCACTGAAGACCTTCTCTGATTGGTCCAGTAATCAGTCGCTTTTGTTCAATATTCACAAAACTAAAGTTTTATCATTTACATCCCGTTAAAATTCTACTAGACCTGATTTAATTATTTCCATCAATGGTGTGGGTATTTTAAGTTGTAGTGATCTGAAGTTTTTAGGAGTGACTTTCGACTCTCATTTATCTTTTAAGACTTATTGCTGGAATGTATGTAAAAAACTCAATACTAAATGTTATCAATTGGGAAATTTGGGTAGAATACTTAGTCTGCAACTCCTTCGTCTTTTTTATTTTGCTGAGGTACAATCGACAATGAGTTACGGTATAACTGTCTGGGGTGGCTCTTCTAGTATAAAGGACGTTTTCAAGGCCCAAAAGCGTATTGTCAGATGTATTGCAGGTATTCCGTATGGTTGGTCTTGTAAAAACCTATTTAGAGATTTAAATATATTAACAGTGTATGGAATTTACATTTTGGAATTATTGATACTAATTTATAAAAATAAAAGAACTTTTTTATGTCACAGTGATATTCACTCACACAACACAAGAAATAAGAGACAGTTTGTAGTACCCTATCGACATTTAGAAATAAGTAGGAAGTCATCTACTGTCTGTGGTTTACTGCTGTATAATCAACTTCCTCAAAAATTTAAAAACATTAATTCAACTACAGCTTTTAAAAACCAAGTCAAAGAGTACCTAGTGACTATGTGTCCTTATACATTAGGTCAATATTACGAGAGTGTATCTGTGAATGCCCAAGCTGCAAAATATATTGTATATATATATTGTATATATATATATATATATATATATATATATATATATATATATATATATATATATGTATTGTATATGTATGTATGTATATATATATGTTTTGCATACAATACATATATATATACATATATATATATATATATATATATATATATATATATATATATATATATATATATATATATATATATATATATATATATATGTATTGTATGCAAAATATATAATATATAAATGTATTGTATTTAAGAAGACTCAATAAAAACTGGATGAGAGCGGCGCAAGATAGACGGGGTTGGAAACATGAGGAAGAGGCCTATGTTCAGCAGTGGACTCTTGAGGCTGGATGATGATGAAATGTATTGTATCAATTTTTTTTGTAATATTTATAATTTTAGTTTTGACTTGCTGTAAACCTTGCTGTAACTTACAGTCAAATAAACTATCTATCTATCTAGCTATACTGAATAATTACTTAAATCATATTTGGTGAGCGCGTAATTTTGGCGAGAAAAATATTGATGTTGCCGAAATTAACTTCCGTTGTTACCAGGTGATCGGATATCTTTTAAATCCTGATCTGATAAACCGTAAATTATCCAACAGAATTGTTTAGTTTATAAATTTTAGACTATGTCCGTTTGCAGCTTGGATTTAGACTATCAAATTTATTTATATTAGCAAAAAACAAAATTAACGAAAAATATTGTGCACCAATTAGCGGTTAATTTTATTTTTTAAGTATGGATTTCATGAATATTTACTCTGTTCATATATATATATATATATATATATATATATATATATATATATATATATATATATATATATAATAATGTGGAACTCTTCACGTTTTTGTACTCGCTTTGGTGGTACATATGCAAGAATTGGAACAATATGTAGTATATTAACAGACTCCCTGCGTAAGGATAGTACGGAAAATCGTAAAAAGTGCTAAAAACAAAGAGCTTTTAAGTAAGGTTTTCCTTACACAGTTTTATTCTTTTTTACGTGCCTTATTTCTAGATTACAGTAAATTCTAATGGGACTAAAAAGGTATTCATTGGACGTCTAGCAAACATATGATGAGGGAAATCTTTTAATGGCTGCTTGGAGAGTAGTCACGGAGCAATGGTGGAGGCAGAAATCACAGGAAGATACGGCTAGTTTGGGCTGTAGTGTCATTAGATTTACCTTATCTATTTCAAAAACCTCTATACTATTTTGTAGAAATGTAGTATGATCATACTATATTACTTTAAACACATTCATTATATGTAAAATTTTTCACTTTTCCTTATTTCTTGCTAAGGTCCTATGTTGTTATGATCTTCCCTTATTTTTCTTCTTTTAATATCTCCATTTTTTTCTGTTATGTCCAGGCTCTATATAGTTGTATTTTTATGTTGTTATTTTAATAAGTTGACTCTCATAATTCTTAAAGTAGGCTTATTTGTAGCTTGTAGCTAATTCAAATATTTGCTGTTTTATTTTTTACTTTTCTTTTATATTCGTCATCGTGAATTAAATGTTTTGAACACATTTTGTTACAACATCCATAATATTTCATTAATTATTAGTGTATTAGAGTATATTAAAAAGGAAGCAATACTCCACATTTAAGCAAATTATATATATGGTTTTTAATTAACTGGACTAACTTTTCTTAAAATTTACAGTTTTATATTTTATGTAAGTATAAGAATATATTATCATTATTTATCTGTACACTATATTTAATACTATTAAAACCGCCTTAAAATTAAATAATGTATCAAACTTCAATAAGCCCCTCTTTCGAGTCTGTTAAGGAACAGAAATAAATCTCTTTACCATTTCCAATATCAACAACTTATTTGTAAACATAAATGCACTTTGAATTTCAAAAACACTTGTATTTTATTTGTCAATTGGAACGTCTTCAACATGCCAATATCATCCAACACAAATTTGATTAGGAATGATTTTAGATCGAATAATTATAAAATAAGGATCAGTCTGAAAATATGAAAGTTATGTCCAGTCCCTGTAATGACCTCTTCTGGGCCCATGTACATTCATCCAAAACGAATAATTTGCATACCTGTAAAATCTTCGGCATTGCTCTATTTTTGGCGATGTTGTAATTTGGTGTTTTATTAATTTGTATGTTTAATAGTAATATCAAGGCAAAATTTGCAAATTCGTCCGCCCTCCAAGAAAGTCTGATCCTTGCTAATGACAATAAAATTAGTTTTTTATGTTCATAAAATATGTTTTTTCTGTCCATCCCCAGCATCAAGGAAGTAAATTCCACCAGATCCAATTTTCACAGCTTTTATCAAAGTATTACACTTAATCCTTTATTGTGGATTAAATTGTAGAAAATATGTAATATTCGTCAAATTTAAGATTGGATTTATTATATTTTTTTTATTATATTTTATTTTATTCTATTTTATTTTATTTCTCTCTTTGATTCCATTTTATTTCAGTTTATTCTAATTAGTTTTATTTTATTTTAATTTAATTTGTTATTCTATTTTATTGTGTTCTATTCTATGTTACTGTATTTTATTTCATTTTATTCTATTTTATTCTTCTGCTTTATTTTACTTTAATCCATTGTATTCTAATTTATTTTATTTTACTTTAATGTTATTTATTTTCATCTAAATTTGCTTAATATTATTTACTTTTATTTAATTTTATTTAATTTTATTAATTTTATTAATTTTATTAATTTTATTAATTTTATTAATTTTATTAATTTTATTAATTTTATTTATTTTATTTATTTTATTTATTTTATTTATTTTATTTATTTTATTTATTTTATTTATTTTATTTATTTTATTTATTTTATTTATTTTATTTATTTTATTTATTTTATTTATTTTATTTATTTTATTTATTTTATTTATTTTATTTATTTTATTTATTTTATTTATTTTATTTATTTCATTTATTTTATTTATTTTATTTATTTTATTGTATTCTATTCTATGTTACTGTATTTTATTTCATTTTATTCTATTTTATTCTTCTGCTTTATTTTACTTTAATCCATTGTATTCTTATTTATTTTATTTTACTTTAATGTTATTTATTTTCATCTAAATTTACTTAATATTATTTACTTTTATTAAATTTTATTTTATTTAATTTTATTTAATTTTATTAATTTTATTTATTTTATTTATTTTATTTATTTTATTTATTTTATTTATTTCATTTATTTTATTTATTTTATTTATTTTATTTATATTATTTATATTATTTATTTTATTTATTTTATTTATTTTATTTATTTTGTTTATTTTATTTATTTTATTTATTTTATTTATTTTATTTATTTTATTTATTTTATTTATTTTATTTATTTTATTTATTTTATTTATTTTATTTATTTTATTTTTTATTTATTTTATTTTTTATTTATTTTATTTATTTTATTTATTTTATTTATTTTATTTAGTTTATTTATTTTATTTATTTTATTTATTTTATTTATTTTTTTTATTTTATTTATTTTATTTATTTTATTTATTTATTTTTTAATTTTATTTAATTTTATTTATTTTTAATTTTATTTAATTTTACTTAATTTAATTTTATTTTATTTAATTTAATTTTATTTTACTTAATTTAATTTTATTTTACATAATTTTGTTAAATTTTATTTAGTTTTAACATAACCGTCAACGACATGCACTCCGCAAATTGTTAGGAAAGTAGAAAAGCGTTTCGAACAGACGTTTATCTTTTTTAGGACGCTGGAGGTCATCAGTTTTACCATTTGGTCAACTAAGAAAACTGTTCATTTTAAAACTTATTTTTTTTATAATTCAAATAAAGTACTGGACCGAATTTAAAAATTTAAAGACTAATATAATTATAAGGAATTGCAAGGGCTTATTGCTATTAAAAAATGTTGACCTTGGCTTATGGACGAAAGTAAAAAACTAAATTACCATTAAATCAAAAATTTACCTGACGCTGAGAGAAGAAACAAACTAGTAATAGAATTTTGTACAATGATTAAATAAAAACAATTCATATTAAATAATTTAATATTCTTAAAACATATATTTAATATTCTTACTCTTATTTGACTGGCGGAGACGCTGGAACACGGGGATACCACAGTCCTTAAGCAGCGATCATGCACTACGAAGTTGCAAACTGAAAAAAAAAACATCTATATCAGCCAAGTTGATCCCAGTATATAGAAATAAAATATTTTATTTTGTCAACATTTTTCAAGTCGTAATAAATATGATTCGAGCAACATTATATGTATATACAGGGCGGTCCTTAATTATACAAAAATAAACAGTAGAGAATTTGAGTATGAGAAATTATAATTTAATGTATACTTTGATGTAACTGATCTACTACACTTCAAGTTTACGCTTCACTCTTTTACTTTTTAAGTTAGCGCTATTTGTATCAAAAAATATTAAAGATACATTATTTCAACAAAACAAAGATATAACTTTTATTAACTTCACAACTGAACAGTTTACGAGATAATTGCATTTTTCAAATCAGCTTCATAACTCTTATTTAACGCAATTACTCGAGACAACAATGAAAAAATAGACAAAAACATCAATATTTCTGAATTTTGGTAGGAAATATCTTTAACTAAAATTAATATATTCCTATTAATTAAAAGAAAAATATAGTATACGTATACGTATAATAGTATATAATATAATATTTTTCTACATACCTCCGTAGGATAGTCAGTTAATACAGTGTTACAGGATTTGACATCCGTTTTAATAGTATATTACATAACGAGAGTTGTAAGAAGCTTATTACATGCGAGCAATAAAGTTGCGCGCGAGACGCGTAGCGGCGAGCGCAGTAATTTTACAAGCATGTAATAAGCTTACAACTCAAGTTGTGTACTATACTTTTTCTACGATTATTTTCATTTATAAAAATTAAAAGTATAACAAGTAACTTTTATTTATTTAACAAAATTCGGGAACAATTTAAATTAAACATTTATTTATAATAATTAATTGTAAAAATTTGGCAGTTATTTATAACTTTACCCTTATCCGAGTTTGGCGGTTGTTCAATAATACGTGGTGAATGGTGAGATGACGTAAACTGTACGGTGTATTCTTTTTGAACGTTGGTATTTTCAGTGTATGTAAAGGTCTGTAAATTACTTTCAATTGAATTTATAATTCTATTGGCTATTGACGTCTTATTATTTATTGACTCATCGACATATCCTTCAGCCGTTGTTGAAGATTTCCATCCGCCATGTCGTTTAAGAGCCATTAAATCACCACCGGCATCTACCAAAATAGTGGCAGAAGTTCGTCTTAAACAGTAACCTGTGTACATTTTGGGATCTGGTAACTTTAAATATTCGGCTATTTGTTTAGGAACACCGCCTATTTTGTTTAATCCTATCACCTGTTTCGTACATTTACCTGATTGATAATTAAGAAAAAATTGATTTATTTGCGGATCGCTAATCTGTAGTCGAATTTCTATATATTGTTTGCAGATTTTATAGAAATTTCGGGAAATAACGAAAGATCTACATATTTTGGTTTTGGTATCAGGAATTTTAACCAATAACATGGTACTTAAATTATCAATGTCACAAATTTTAAAAAATTTTAACTCTTGTTTCCTACAAGCTCCACATATTCCAATAATTGCAATAACCTTAAAATAAAAGTATTATAAGTAGGCACATTTATGTTATACTTTTAAATAACATACCTTTATTAACAAGTACTATACATCAGGAGCTCCATTAAAAAAAAGTTTTATTTTTTATCTCCATTAAAAAATTAAATCAGGATGCAAAATTTTAGATTTTTTGTTTTTAAAACCTTCTGATTGCCTTTTTCCTGGACCAATCCAGTGTTCAGGAAAGTTGGTATTTAAGTATGTTTTCACTGTCCTTGTATAATGTGGGGTACACATTTGTGGGGTACACAAATTTCAATTTAATTTAAATAGATACCTATTAAATTTAAATATTTAGGCTGGTTAAGGTTGTTGTTAATTTTTTTGTTGAAATAACGTATCTTTAATATTTTTTTATCCAAATAGCGCTAACTTAAAAAGTAAAAAAGTGAAGCGCAAATTTATAACACATGTGGCATATGTGGCACCCTCTATCAGCTACATCAAAATGTGCAGGAAGTTATAATTCCTCATATTTAAACTATATAAAACCAAAATGGTAATTATTAATCAAAAAACATCGAAATTCACCAGCAAAGCGCAAAATTCATGAAAGTGATCATTTTTGAAGGAGGAAAGCCGACTGCGTGAATTTATCACCACCCTCCGTCCTGGTCCTGATTCTATGTTTGTTCACTTCCTTAGGCCGAGATGAGATAATATATACCATAACTTACACAAACTTGAGTTAATTCTAAATGCCCTTCTTCAAGTACTATCTTCTATCGAATGTTGGAAATCATCATGGCTATGAGGACCCTGTTGACTGGTGCTCTAAATAGTTCTGCACTACTGCATTCAAACCATTACCTCAATTTCTTATGATATGCTTCATCTTCCCACATTTCGCTTTTTTCGAATTTTGCCTTGCATATTAAGTTACACTTAATTATTGTTGCCCTTTCATCACACGTCCTAAATCACAAGTAAATTTTCTTCTTTTGTCCCGCTTCATTTCCTATTCCTCTAGCTACTTCTATATTTGATACTCTGTGAGTCCATGATATTCGTAGGATTCTACTGTAACACCATAATTTAAAGGCGGCCAACTTATTCAGATGCACTTCTTTTAACGTACATGCTTCCAAGTAGTAAAAAAGAATAGCAAACACATTACACCGAAGCATCCTTAAACGTAGTCCTAACCTTATATCCCGACAACAAAGAAACTTTTTAAGTTTAACGAATGATGCACGTGCTATTTCAATAGGTGTCTTAGTTCTTTGGTTTGTTCTACATTTAATATTATCCATGTTCCTAAGTATTTGTAGGTATCCTTACTCTCAATTTCAGTATTTTTAACAATCAATTGGATGTTTGCATCTGCTAATTTAGTCATAATCATGCGTTTAGTTTTTTTCAAATTCATCCTTAGTCCGTATTTACGACAGCATTCTTTAAGACGTTGCATTGCGTTCTGTAAATCATTATTGTTATCCGTCATTATTACTGTATCGGCTGCAAATTGCAAGTTATTCAAAACCTCTTAATTAATATATATATATATATATATATATATATATATATATATATATATATATATATATATATATATATATACCTTCTATTGTTGAATGTAAGAGCAGTTCTTTAAATACTGCTTCACTGTAGACATTAACAGTAAAGGGGGCAGCATCTGTATTTTAATATCTCGGGGTTCTGGTTATTGTCTCTTATTTTGAAAGTTTGATTTCAATATGGATTAAATATAATTTTTGCTTTTTTTATATACTTTTTATGGTGAACCTTATCAGATCCCTTTTCAAAAGTCTACAAAACATAAGTACATTTTCTGAATCTCTCTAAGTATCTCTTCTGAAGCCAAATTATGTGTTAGTAAATTCATATTTCTGCTGTGTATTATTATCAAAAATATTTTAAGTGTGTTACTCATTAAAACTGTTATCTGAGCAGGTTGTTGTCCATTATATTCATCAATTAATTTTAATAATTTGATGGGCACATCATTTGGTACAGTAGCTTTGCCTTCTTTTGTGTAGTTTGATACATAGGTACATAATATAGATGACTTTTTCTCGTAATATTGGTGATCTGGTATCCTCTGTGGTTTATAATGACAGTTTTTCTCTTTCACCATTAAACAGTTTTTGGATGTAATTGGTCCAGTGATACAATCTCTATTTCATATCAGTACTAATACCTCCTTTATAATTTTTAAGGATATTCGTGATTGTGCTTTTTCTAAAACCTATTATTTATTTGATTTTTTATGTAAATTACAGATATCATACTCATTAGTCAGATTTTTTATTTATCTGTCGGAGAGTCACCTCACTTTTTGCTCTCTAAATATCCCGGTATATCCAAAAATATGTTAACATAATGTTTAGTTATGTAGGCTCAGTCCTGTAAAATTTATCCAATCAGACTTTTATTTCGTAATGCTACCTAATTTCACTTCCAATTTTCGCCATATGTTTTCAACAGGATTAAGATCAGGTAAAGCTCCTACCTAATGGTTGTGTTCTTGCATTCAATCTTTAGTAAAGACGGAAACATGCTATCTTGTATTATCTAGTTAAAAACTTTTTTTCTATTCACGTAAAGCATAAGCCGATTTAAGAAAAAATAATTTTGAATGTCACAATACTTTGGTGTCTTTTTGACGGCAACGTTTTTTCCTAATAAGATTTTTAGGTGATTAGTCCTGTTTGGTAGATATAAATATATTACTATTATTTACTAATTATCTTCTCGAAAACGTCGACTTAGAATGTCGCAAAAAAGAAATAACTAATCGTCTTCCAGATTTGAACCGTGCTATTTCTACTGGAAAAACCATGTGTGTCTTTCACAATGTTACGCTATCCTTGTAAGTAGCTTTTTCAGGTGCAAGTAAAACTAT